>NC_053495.1:60185434-60486684 GCF_905171775.1 Rana temporaria | reverse complement strand
CTGTTGACTCGGCGAACCCCGGTTCTTCTGCAGCTCTCCGGTGCCTTCTTCTTCAGCGCTGGCTGCCTGCTATGTTTGTGTGTTAGCTCAATTAGTAACAGGCAGCCGGCGCGGTCTTCTGTGACGTCAGGGTCTCCTCTTCTGTTCTTCTCCCCTCTTCCGATGTTGACTCGTCGCCTGTTGTCGCTGCAATGATGGAAGCGCGCCTTGCATCACATTTATATAGGCATCACCGTCCCATCATGCTCCGGTAGGTACCCACGTGGTGGGTGCACGTGGGTAGGCACCCACCACGTGGGTACCTGCCGGAGCATGATGGGACGGTGATGCCTATATAAATGTGATGCAAGGCGCGCTTCCATCATTGCAGCGACAACAGGCGACGAGTCAACATCGGAAGAGGGGAGAAGAACAGAAGAGGAGACCCTGACGTCACAGAAGACCGCGCCGGCTGCCTGTTACTAATTGAGCTAACACACAAACATAGCAGGCAGCCAGCGCTGAAGAAGAAGGCACCGGAGAGCTGCAGAAGAACCGGGGTTCGCCGAGTCAACAGCGGAAGAGGGGAGAAGATGGAAGAAGACCCCCGGAGTCCGGAGAAGCCCCCCCCGGAGAGCGGAAGAAGAAACCCCCCCCGGAGAGCGGAGAAGACCCCCGGAGAGTGGAAGAAGAAGCCCCCCCTGGTAATTGAGCTAATAACGAAGACAGGGGGGGCATCCGGAGCAGAATAATAAATTATTTTAAAAAGCCTTGTGTTGTGTGTTTACTAACTTACTTTTTTGCCTCCAGGTGAATGGATAGGGGAACGATGTACCCCATATCCATTCACTTAGGGTGGGGGGCCGGTATCTGGGGGCCCCCTTATTAAAGGGGACTCCCAGATTCCGATAAGCCCCCGCCCGCAGACCCCGACAACCAATGGCAAGGGTTGTCGGGAAGAGGTCCTGTCCTCATCAACATGGGGACAGGGTGCTCTGGGGTGGGGGGGCCCGCAGTGCGCCCCAGAGCACCCAACCCCCCCATGTTGAGGGCATGCGGCCTGGCACGGCTCAGGAGGGGGGGGGACGCTCGCTCGTCCCCACTCCCATTCCTGACCGGCCGGGTAGCGTGCTTTGGATACGGGTCTGGTATGGATTGTAGGGGGACCCCCTACGTCGAATTTTCGGCGGAGGGGGGTCTCCTTACAACCCATACCAGACCTAAGGGCCTGGTATGCTCCTGGGGGGGAACCCATGCCGGTTTTGAATTTTAAAATTGCCGTGGAGTTCTCCCTCGGGAATGCATACCAAATGCCGTCGCTGGAATGGGCCTTTACAATGTGTGACTAACTTTCCACATTATAAAACCAGCCCTAGTTTTGCGCAGGCAAATTCGGAACTTACGCAGAAATCAAAGTGCTGAAATGCTTTGAAAATCTGCTTAAGTCCTCATTTGCATACGCAAAGCTGCATTTCAATGAGAAATGCCCCCAGTGGCGGATGCGGTACTGCATCCTAAAATCTGACCGTGTAAGTGTCTTACACATGTCAGATTTTCTGCCTAACTTTGGAAAAAGCCTTTTGAGAATCGTTTCCAAAGTTAGGCACAGGGATACGCAGGCTGAACAGCAGTTAAGTCTGCGTATCTCTTTTGAGAATTTGGCCCCAAGTTACTATGGCATGTGGCCGCAGATATGCCTCAGTCTAATACTATTGCAGCAATTGTGATTCCCCATGTCATGTTTCCATATCGCCGGAATATATTGTTATTGGCATTAGAGGTAAGGGTGGTCTCAGCGGAGTCTAGGCATTGATGGGTGCTTTGCAGAATGCAGCAGAGGCTTGCCATGTTTTGGGCATGCTTTTTCTGTAAGTGTGAAAACATACTGGGCCAGATTCACGTACCTGCGCCGTGGCGTAACGTATCCCGTTTACGTTACACCGCTGCAGGTTTTCAGCGTAAGTGCCTGATTCACAAAGCACTTGCCTGTAAACGTACGGCTGTGTAACGTAAAGGCGTCCGGCGCAAGCCTGCCTAATTCAAATGGGGTTTGTACCATTTAAATTAGGCGCGCTCCCGCGCCGGACGTACTGCGCATGCTCCGTTTTGAAATTCCCGCCGTGCTTTGCGTGAAGTGACGTCATTTTTTTGAACAGCGACGTGCGTAGCGTACTTTCGTATTCCCGGACGTCTTACGCAAAAAATAAAGAAAATTGAAATTTGACGCGGGAACGACGGCCATACTTTAACTCCCCTGGCGGTATGATTCTGTCTGGAATTACGTACCAAAAGCGGTACAATTATTTTGAAAGGAAATTTGGCGTTTTATACTGTAGGCCTGTAATTTTTAGAAATAACTCACTTAAATCTGACCAAGCAAGAGTCTAGTAGGCATCCCGGGTATGATTTTTTTTTTAAAACAAAATTATAAATTATAATATAATAAATAATTATAAATAATTATAACAAATAATAATATAATTATAATAAAAATTATTCAATAATGTAATCAACTCAAAATCAATGAAATTTGCTCAGTTGCAGAATTGTCGCTGTCATTATTTTTTTTTTTATGACGAATTTCCCCACAAATCGCTATCGCACAATTCTGCAAGTGATTATAATTTATTATCGCTGTTTTCTAGCTGCTCTAAAACCATTTTTGACATAAAGGGACACTTTTGGACAATCTACAGTTTTTAGGCAGAAATGACATTTTTTATTTTTATAAAAGTACATGTAGGGCACTGGGCAGACCACTAGGGACAAGGGGGGGGTGTATTTCTTACATACAGTACTGTAATCTATAAGATTACAGTATACTGTATGTAAAGTGTTTGTTTACTTTTTTGAATTTGGCGCCGTTCTCCGCTCCCGTGCGTCGTAACGTCGCAGGGAACGGAGATCGGCGGCACACGGGGAGACTGTGAATCGAGCGAGGTCCCGCTCGCTCACACAGCGGGGTGGCATCGCTGGATCCAGGGACAAGGTAAGTAACTTGCCTGTGGATCCAGCGAAAGGTAAGCCGCGCCGCTGCACACTCTGCACGTCCACCCCGAGCGTGACTCGGGGATACCGATCCTAGCATAAAAAATCAACCCCGAGTCACGCTCGGGTTTACCGCCAGGGAGGTTAACATGGCTAGTCTAAATTTAAGCAATGTTAAAGCAGCCGTAACTTTGCGTCGGGAAAAAATTACTAGCGACGACGTAACGAACATGAAAACCTTTGTGGATCGCCGTAAATGCTCATTTGCATGACCGACGCAGGAAAACGACGCGAACTCCACCCAGTGGCGGCCGAAGTATTGCAGCCTAAGATCTGAAGGCGTACGAAGCCGTAAGCCTGTCGGATCTTAGCCAAAAGCCGTCTTATCTTGTTTGTGAATCACAAATTAAGATACGACGCGGCAAATTTGAAAATACGCCGGAGTATCAGTAGATACTCCGGCGTATCTCTTCTGTGAATCTGGCCCACTGTTTTTAGTGAGGAGTACTGCATAATATTTTTAAATGCATCTTTGAATTACTGGGCAATCCAATTTATCCTCTGATGGTGATATATGGTGATATATTGTCTGCCAAGGACGCTTCAGAGAGGGTATCTGCCACCTCCTGCTTTGATGCCATCTTGGAGCTGTGGCATGGGTTCACTTTATTATTTATTATAAACCCTGTCAGTGTTTGTGTGTTTTTTTTTTTCCTTTGCCATTTGTGTACCATAGGGGAGTTTCCCTTCACTTCCAGCCCCAGTCAAAATAGGAAGTGAGGGAATCCCTTCAAAGTGAGGGAATCCCAGGATGTCACCAGGGTCACCAGAACTAGTGTCCCCATTGGAAGATTCCCCCCCTATTACGGTTTTGAAGTCATCCCAAAATGTGATTTTTTTTTTTCCCCCACTTTCAATGATAACATCGTTAGTCTTGTTAAAAAAAGACACAAGTCCATCTAGTTCAATCAATAAAAGGGCGGAATTTCAATCGTATACCCACAGTTCAACGGTAGACTGGACAAAGAGAGAGGGTGAAATTCCCTAATGGCATCACACACAGCAATAAACACTAATGATGTTCTAACCCGACTCATCCGTATCTAAAGCAAAACATAAAAGGTTTTGCCTTTTAGTTACACTTTAATAGTAGCACATTGCAACTGCTTGAAATGACCACACGGTGGTGCACCAATAACATCTATAAGTAGAAAGCTTATTGAGCGAATAGGTTTTCTATTAGTGCTGCAGTAAAAGTCCAAAGAGCTTATGAGTGAGTGCAAAGAACAGTGATGTACGTGTGTGTGTGTGTGTGTAGTATCCCATGTTAACCATTACTGTGGAAAATCTTGCATGTCCAAAGACATTAAATGGCACAAACAGCCCTTGTTTATTCTCATAGGTTTAAATCTGTAGGAGCCCTTAGGAGACATTATTGGAAAATGGCAAAAATGGTCAATTGTGAAAGAATAAATGCATTTTGCTGCTTTTGATAATGCCAGCAACATGTTAGAAAGCCCTGCATTGAATAAAGGGTGGTCACTTTTAAATATGTGTCTGCGAGCATACAATATAAAATTAACAACAAAATCTTGTCAACTAGTTGCCACATAGGGGGGTTTTACTAAAACTGGAGCACTCAGAATCTGGTGCATCTGTACATGTGTGTTGCTTTTCATTTCTATTTTTAAACAGAATGGGTTGTTTTACAAGGTGATCGTTTACAATCATTTTAACCGCTTCAGCCCGGACCATTTCGCTGGCCAAAGACCAGGCCACTTTTTGCGATGCGTTGCTTTAACTGACAATTGTGCGATCGTGCGACGTGGATCCCAAACAAAATTGAAGTGCTTTTTTTCCCCACAAATAGAGCTTTCTTTGTTTTGTGCTATAAACAATAAATAGAGTGACAAAAATTCTATATTTTTTACTATAATAAATATCCCCCAAAAATATATATACATTTCCCCCCCCCCCCCTCAGTTTAGGCCAATACGTATTCTACATATTTTTGGTAAAAGAAAAATGCAATAAGCGTTTATTGATTGGTTTGTGCAAACAATATAGTGTCTATATAAATAGGGGGTAGTTCAGGGCCGATCCGCCTATAGGTTCACTATGCTAGCCGCTTAGGGCCCCGCAAAGCTGCTGAGGGCCCCCCAAATTACTAGAGGCCCCGCCTGGTGAGAAGTAATTTTCAAATTTTCAGCCCCTCATCCCACTTCTCAACTCGCTGGCTGCATGGGAGAAGAGGTAAGAAGTCAGCACCCCCCGCTTCTCACTTTAACGTAAGATGTCATTTCCGACAGCAGAACACCACCTCCCCCTGCTTCTCAACTTGAATTGAATCTTTAATGTGACATGTCACTGTCGGCAGCGCCCCCCCCCCCCCCCCCCCACGCTTCTCAACTTTAATGTGACATGTCATTTTGCTTAGGGCCCAAGGGAGGTCAGGATCGGCACTGGGGTAGTTTTATGGCATTTTTATTAATATATTTTATATATATTTATTATTATTTACTATTAATGGCGACGATTAGCGATTTTTATTGTGACTGAGACATTATGGCGGATTCATCGGACACTTGACACCATTTTGGAACCATTTTCATTTTTACAGCGATCAGTGCTATATAAATGAACTGATTACTGTAAAAGGGACACTGGCAGTGAAGGGGTTAACCACTAGGTGGCGCTGTAGGGGTTAAGTGTGACCTAGGGAGTGATTCTTACTATAGGGGGGTGTGGCTACCAGTGACACATCACTGATCACCATTCACAATCACGGAAACGGTGAGATCAGTGACCTGCCACTAGGCAGAACAGGGGAATGCCTTGTTTACAAAGGCATCCCCCTGTTCTGCCTTTGCCGACTGCAATCACGGGGGTGCCAGGGAACATCGAGTTCCCGGGACCCGTGAGCACACTCGTGAGGCACGCAGCGGCGCTGTGCAGCAAATTTAAAGAGACGTACAGGTACGCCCATTTGCCTGCCCGTGCTATGTTGTCGACATACATCTGCGTGCGGCGGTCGGCAAGTGGTTAAACGATAAGTTCACCTTTTTTGGGCAGAATTTCACTTTTTCATAATAAATTCAATGTAATTTCTGGCCCATCCATCCCAATGTGCTTTTCTCTCACTTACCTTATCCACAGAAGTTTTAAAATATTGTCAGTTAATTTGAATTTTTAAAATGATTATGCGATTCCATCACTTTTGTATATAGTCTCTCAGCATTCACTTCCTGTAGGTCATCTCCCAGAAGCCTTCACTTCCTTGTTGCATCACAGAATAGGGTGTGTTTACACTCTGGACCACACCTCCCTCATTACAATTCCACCTTCCACCCACTTTCTATACAATCTGATTGTACAATCTTTTAGATTTCTTTTTAGAAATATTTATTTTATTTTATTTTGAAATAGAAAAGAAAAGAGTCCGAGTACAGAATACAACCAGGGTACATAAGTACCTCACACAGACACATAGTCAAAATCTGACAATACATACTCTGAAAATAAGCAACTTTTTATCTTCTAACAAAAGATTGCACAGGGCACATCACACCTAGGATATTGCCCGCTACTAACTAATACTAAGAAGAAAATTAAAGAAAAGGCGAAGGGAAAAAAAAGGGGGGGGAGGGGATAGGGGGGGAAGCTGACACTGTGCAAAACGGCCCATCTTAAATTACCAGGAAGAGTGGAAAAGAAAAGACCAGAGTCACAACGGCAATCTCATCTCATTTCTAATTGCAGGTATTGATCCGAATGCCTAAACGCCACCCAAGGTGACCACATCAGGTTTCATTTTTTTAGTCGATTCCCTGGTGAGAGCTACGGTTTCCTCTATTTGGTAGATATTTTCTATGGCGCTGAGCCATTCGGGGATAGAAGGAGTATCCCTCGATTTCCAGTGTCTGGGGATCAAAACTTTCGCTGCATTCAACAGATGTCTAGTGAGTGATTTTTTATAATGCTGCCATGAGCAGTCTGCAATATGTAGTAGGCAACATGCAGAAGTGAGAGAGATTGTGGTATCCGCAATGACCCTGATCAACTCGACCACCTTATCCCAAAAGGGGCTCAGACATGGGCACTCCCACCAAATATGGATAGTAGTGCCCTGGTCTTGCTCACATCTCCAGCAAAGATCTGATGTCAACGGGTACCATTTTTTAATCTTATCCCGCGTGGCATACCATTGTGTTAAAAGCTTTTAAGATGTTTCCTGTATTTTCGTGCCACTGGAACACTTATGGGCGAAAACACAGGCACGTTTCCATTGCTTCTCAGTAATCCTTATTTTCAGCGCCTTCTCCCATTGTACTCGTATTCCAGATGCTATACCCCCCCCCCCCTGTCTAGATGAAGCCATGAGTACGCCAGTGAGGTGGCTCTAGGTACCGGAGCTCCAGCCAGGCAGGTTTGTTCAAAAGGAGTTATAGATCTAAAGAACTGTTTTTTTGTCTGGGAGACCTGTGTGTAATTATGCAACTGGCGGTAGGTCCAAAATGAAAGGGGTTTCTGAGGGTCCAGTTCTCGTTTTAAGGACTCAAAATGTTTTAGTGTGTTATCTTCTTCACAATGTATCATTAAAAGGGGTGTTAAATGGTCAGTGGGTGCAGAAAAATGCAGATCCATCCCGGGCAAAAAGTCTGGGTTTCGGATAATGGGGGTAAGCGGGCCGGGAGATGAGGACAATTTATGATACTTCATGATCGTATGAAAAACTCTAAGGCTGCATTCACATCTAGACGGACGAAATCGCGGCGTTTTGTCACCGCAAATCGCGGTAAAAATAGCGGCGTTTTGTACCGCGATTTGCGGCGACAAAACGCGGGTATTGTCCGCCTAGATGTGCCCCAAGATGACCCCCTCTATGGAGATGATTGCCATCTCCTAGCCGAACGCTCGAAGACGCCTGAAAAAAAGGTCCGGGACCTTTTTTCACGCCGCAGGCGACAGGCGTCCGGCGTTCGGCGTGGAGATGTGAACCATCTCCATAGAGGGACATGTATTTCCAGCCCTCTGGCGGCAGAGGCGTAGCGCTACAGGCGTAAAAACGCCTAGATGTGAATGGGGTCTAAGCGTAGTCCCCACCAAAGGATGCAGCCGCAGGCTCTGCGGCAGCTTCGCCCATGGGATCCAGGGTGGGAATCTAAGATGAAATGTGGAGGACGCTTCCTCCAGTGTGACCCAATCTTTCTGTCTCCTGTGACAATTCCAGTCCAAAATTCTAGCTATATGTATCCCGGAATGATAAAGTTTAAAATCAGGTAGACCTATATCCCCTTCTTCCTTAGATTTTGTAAGCGTATCCAACTTTATCCTAGGTTTTTGTCCCTTCCAAATAAACGTGCCTATAATAGACTGAAGTCGTTTAAAGAAACAACCTGGGAGCGGAATGGGTAGGGTATGGAAATGATATAAAATTCTAGGTAAAATTACCATCTTCAGGATAGCAGCTCTGCCAAACCAGGAGAAGGGTCTAGAGATCCAACCTTTAAGATCTACCTGAATTTTGTTTAACAAAGGGGGAAAATTGATGTTATAGATATCCCTAAATCTGGCCGCAAGTTTTATTCCTAGATAGGTGACAGATGAGGTTACCCACTTAAACAAACTGGAGCCACGTGCGCTTTTTAAGGCGTCAGTGGGCAATGTGAGATTAAGAGCTTCTGACTTAGAATAATTAATTTTCATATTGGAAATATAGCTAAACATAGATTTCTCATCAGCTATGTAGTACAGGGGTAAATCTAAAGGTAATTGTAAAATCAGATTGCATACTTCATTAAGCACTCCAAAAATAAGGAAAACATACCAAGCCACCTGGCTCTCTTGTCATCAGTTCCTCTGCTTGCTCTCAACAGATTTAGCAATTCTTTCCAGCCCCCTGGACTCACCGGCTTCCTCAGTCTCCCCAACTCTCAAAGCTGGCCAGCCTTTCCCAGTCACTGGGCAAATAATTCCCTTTACATGGACTGTAGTCTCCCACAGGGCAGACCGCTTTCCAGACACAGGTCTTTCTTCACACAGCAGTAGCAATCTGCTCACTCTCCACCATCCACCATCCTCCACTCTTGTAATGACACTGCCTGTGTTAAGTATTTAGAACTGTTGGATCACAGCTGCAGAGGCTTCTCAGGTCTAACCACCAAAACACTTTCTTAATTAGCCAGAAAGTTTGGGGTTAATTCATCACAACCTCAATCTGTACCAACATAAGGAAGCTTATTATTTCATAAGCCAAATATAATAAATGTCTATAGTCATAGAGTCTCTTGAAATGAGAAGGAATCCCACAGTATAGTTCCTAGATCCTAGGGAGTTATATGTCACACTTGAATCTATGGCAGAGTACTAATATCTGATAATATATATTGTTACTTCACAATATAGGCTTAGTACTATAGTAAGCAAAGTCCATCAATGTAATAAATGGGAATAGTAACAGAAATACAGGTTCAATGCAGTCCTTTTGTGTAACAAGCAAGTGAGTGACTCAGTTCAACAGGTATGAATATGAACAGGATACTTGCGGTTGTGCTGGGTCTTGTGGTACACTGCTGCAGGATGTAAGTTGGAGAAAGCCAGGAGACTTATAGTGGAGATGATCGCTCGGTAGAGGTGCTGGAACTGGGGAAGGTCCTCAGAGGCTCCTGGGTTCAGTGGTGTGATCCGCTCTTCCACAGGTGACGGCAGGCATCCGACAGAATAACCGAACACCCTGCCGTCATCTGTGGGAAGTTTAAATAGCCGCAATTTCGCGGGGAAAACGGGAAGGGTCCTGAGACGCACTTCCGCGTTCCAGCTTGGAACGCAAACGTCCGCGCACCGGAAGTGACGCGGACATCTTGCAGAACGGAGCGCAGCTGCTAGGATAGGGCACAGCTGCGCTCGTTCTGCGAGAAGTAACATCAAAGATGTTACAACTCTCTGCTCTCACCAGCTCCTCGTTATATGGGCTGTGTGAAACTGGGCACACAACCTGCTGGCCATCCATAAGACCTGGACACAGGGTTGGAGATCCCATCCCACCCAAGTCTCTGCAGGATCTCCAAACTACAGAGCCTCATCTGAACATAGGAAAACCTGGAGAAAGCTGCCAAAACTGTTTTCAAAGCTATGCTCTGTAGCTCTGCAGTCCGCCGACATGCAGACTCTGGGCTAGATTCGCATAGATTAGCGGATCTTTAGATCCGCGTAATCTATGTGATTTACGATCCGCCGGCGCAATTTTGCGAGGGTAGTGCAGTATTCACAAAGCACTTACCTCCAAACTTGCGCTGGCGGATCGTAACTCCCCCGGCGGAATTCAAATTCCCCGGCTAGGGGGAGTGTTCAAATTTTAATCAGGCACGTCCCCGCGCCGATTTAACTGCGCATGCGCCGCCAGCGAAATTTCCCAGTGCGCATGCTCCAAATGACTCGCTAGGACGTCATTGTTTGCGGCGTGAACGTAAATTACGGCCATCCGTATTCGCGACCGACTTACGCAAATTATATAAAAATTAAAAACTCGGCGCGGGAACGACGACCATACTTAACATTGGATACGCCGCATATAGCAGGGGTAAGTATACGCCGGAAAAAGCCGAACGGAAACGACGTAAAAAAAAAGCCACGGGCGGGCGTTCGTTTCTGAATCGGCGGAAATCGGAATTTGCATATTCGTCACGTAAAAAAACGAAGCGCCACCTAGCGGCCGGCGGGATATTGCAGCCTAAGATCCGACGGTGTAAGTCACTTACACCTGTCGGATCTAAGGGAGATCTATGTGTAACTGATTCTTATGAATCAGTCGCATAGATCCGACCGTCGGATCTCAGAGATACGACGGCGTATCAGGAGATACGCCGTCGTATCTCTTTGTGAATCTGGCCCTCTGTGTCCATTTTTGCTCCCTTTCCATAGGGACAGGGACTCTCACTATTACATGGGCAATACACAGTATTAAGAACTGGGGTATGTCAACTTTTGATCAGGGTCATTTGGGTAGTTTCTGTTACCATTATGATTCAAAAAGAGTAAACACAGTTGATTGATAATAAATGGCTTCAGCTAAACACTAAGCATGAGAAAGAAATGTTTTTGTGTTATTCATATTCTCAGAAAAATGGCCCAGAAATCATAAATTCTGCCAGGGTATGTAAACTTATGAGCACAACTGTATATGCCAATGTTCTATCTAAAGGGATTAAAGTTGTATCCAGACGGACCCCGTCCTTGAGTAATGCTTCATCACCTAGTGATTTTTGTCCCAGCATAACATGGCTTGATTTTGTGGGTAACTACAGATGTGGAGCCAATGTTTTCCTCTGTATAATAAAGAGTGATAGGTTTTTCTTCCAGCGTTGGTGGCAGGTCCTACAGCTTCAGGAGATATATTAATTGCACTAGACATGTTATTTATTTAACCCCTTCAATACAGGGCTTTTATACCCACCTCCATACCGGGCCTATTCTGGCACTTCTCTCCTACATGTACAAATCATCATTCTTTTACTAGAAAATTACTCAGAACCCCCAAACGTTATATATGTTTTTTTAGCAGACACCCTAGGGAATAAAATGGCGGTCATTGCAACATTTTATCTTGCACGGTATTTGGGCAATAATTTTTCAAACTCCTTTTTTTTTTTTTTTGGGGAAGAAAAATGGTTTCGTGAATTCAAAAAATAACAAAACAGTAAAGTTAGCCCAATGTAAAATATGAAAGATGGTGTTCCCCCGAGTAAATAGATACCTAACATGTCACGCTTTAAAATTGCGCACACTCATGGAATAGCGCCAAGGCGACACTTTGAAAATGTTTACAAGTTACCAGTTTAGAGTTACAGAGGAGGTCTAGTGCTAGAATTGTTGCTCTCGCTCTAATGAACGTGGCGATACCTCACATATGTGGTTTGAACAGCGTTTACATATGTGGGCGGGACTTATGTGTGCGTTCGCTTCTGAGCGAGAGCTACCGGGGACAGGTGCGTTTTTTAAAAAAAATATTATTATTATTATTATATATTTATTTTTTTTTTTATTTTTTTACACTTCTTTTTTTTTTTCTTTTTTTATCTCTTTTATTCCTATTACAAGGAATGTAAACATCCCTTGTAATAGGAATAGTGTGTGACAGGTCCTCTTTATACATCTCTCCTCCAGGCTGGAAAGCATGAGATTGTGAAAAAAAATCACAGATCTCATGCTTACTAGCCGCAATCGCGGCTTTGTCTACTTCCGGGTACCCGGACGTGACGTCATGACATCGCGCCCGGGCCTTCGACTGGTCACCAGTCATCTCTATGCTTCGCATCCGGCGCTGGATGATTGTTTCTCCGGGCCCCCCGATGGCACGGGAGAGCCCGGAGAAGCACCAGATGGCGGCGGGAGGGGGAACGTCCCCTCCCGCCGCCTATAAGAACGATCAAGCGGCGGAACGATCATTCTTATGGTGCGCAGGATCGCCGCCGGCAAACAATGATATCTGAATGATGCCTCTAGCTGCAGGCATCATTCAGATATCCCCTCACAAAGCCCAGGACGTCATATGACGTCCACCCGGGATGGGAGATCCCCTCTGTGGATGTCATATGACTATGTGCGGTACGGAAGTGGTTAATTACATGTAAAGAATGTAGCATTCAATATGATGGTCGTACCACTAGAAGATTGAGAGATGGATTGACCACGTTCGCGATACTGAAATACGTGCCACTAACGTTGCCAGACATTGTAATGAGTTCCATAATGGCAATACTTCCTTGATACAAATACAGGGAATTGAAAGAATCACTACACCGAGATGAGGAGGTGACAGTTTTAGGATATTATGTAAGCGTGAAGTTTACTGGATTTTTAATCTGTAAACTAGAATTCCGCAGAACTTAAAGCGGAGGTCCGGTAAAAAAAAAAATGAAAAGTCAGCAGCTGCTAACACTGTAGCTGCTGACTTTTAATAAGGACACTTACCTGTCCTTGTCGCCAGCGATGTCGGCCCCCTCCGAGGCCGATCCTCGATCCAGGCAGCTCCAGGCACCGCCATCCACAGTAAGGGAAACAGGCAGTGAAGCCGTGCGGCTTTTTAGATTTTAGAAGGAAATTTTTTTTTCAGGGTGGAACTCCACTTTAGACTTTGAATGGGATTTAACCCATTATTATGACTGACCATTGTATACAATTGACCTATGCTACTGATCTATTTGGGCACGGTTGTTTGTTGGCAATGTGAGTGCAGGTGTCGGTTAATGATGTTTGCAGTTCATAAATTATGAATTATAAATGTTAGATTATCAATTCACCTCCTTTCTTTTGGTAGGAGCTTTGTGGGGGTATGTATACATTTTCAGGTATTCATACCTATATTTGTATTTTTCACACTTGTGTATACTGATATCCAAATAATGTCCTCTGTATAGATCCTCCACAGTCTCTTGTATGCTATACTTAGAAATGTTTTTAGTTTGTACTGTTTTAAGAACAATGCTACATAGTTTTCTCTTCTTCTTTTTTCTATTTTCTTATTGCTCTTGCATCGCTCATACTATATTAAAATGATGTTTAACCAATTAAGACCCGGACCAAAATGCAGCTAAAGGACCTTGCCCCTTTTTGCGATTCAGCACTGCATCGATTTAACTGACAATTGCGCGGTCGTGCGATGTGGTTCCCAAACAAAATTGGTGTCCTTTTTTTCCCACAAATAGAGCTTTCTTTTGGTGGTATTTGATCACCTCTGCAGTTTTTATTTGTTGCGCTATAAACAAAAATAGAGCGACAATTTTGAAAAAAAATCAATATTTTTTACTTTTTGCTATAATAAATATCCCCCAAAAATATATATGTATAAAAAAAATAGTTTTACTCAGTTTAGGCCTATACGTATTCTTCTACCTATTTTTGGTAAAAAAAAAATCGCAATAAGCGTTTATTGGTTGGTTTGCGCAAAATTTATAGCGTTTACAAAATAGGGGATAGTTTTATTGCATTTTTATTTTTATTTTTTTTTATTTTTTTTTACTACTAATGGCGGCGATCAGCGTTTTTTTTTTTTTGTGACTGCGACATTATGGCGGACACTTCGGACAATTTTGACACATTTTTGGGTCCATTGTCATTTTCACAGCAAAAAATGCATTTAAAACGCATTGTTTATTGTGAAAATGACAGTTGCAGTTTGGGAGTTAACCACAAGGGTGCGTTGATGGGGTTATGTGTTCCCTGAAGTGTGTTTACAACTGCAGGGGGGTGTGGCTGTAGGTGTGAGGTCATCAATTGTGTCCCCCTATAACAGGGATGACACGATCGATGCAGCCGCAACAGTGAAGAACGTGGAAGCCGTTCTCAGCTCCGGGGACCGATTGCGGGACTCCAGCGGCAATCGGGTCCTGGAGCTTCGGACCGTGACGCGGGAGCGCGCCCGCGACCCATGGCTGGGTACTAGTACAGGACGTACCTGTGTGTTAAGTGGTTAAATATGATTGTACATGACGGGAAACCTGGAACTTGAAACAGGAAATGCGAGTGTGGAATTTGGATACACCTGAATTAAATTTCTGAAATTTATTTGCATATCTATATCCCTCTATCTATCTCGCAATACAACACTCACATTCCATATGGTATTGACAAAGCACGGTAATTAAAAAAAAAAGCATCTGCCTTTGTTCCCCTGCCCATGTGGATTGTCTTATGTTTTAGACACAATAAAGCCTTTTTGCATCATATGGGAGTGCTGCCATTCATCTTATTTTTTCCTTACCGTGTTTGGATCCTAGTCTGAACCCATGTGAGTGAGCCCTCCAGGAAGCTGTCACCTGTACTGCACCAATCATAAGTGGCTGAAGCATTCCCCGTCTCACAGACACACTTATACAAGTAATGTGTATTCACATGGCTGCAGGGTGGGGAATGGCTTGGCCCCTTATGATTGGCACAGTACAGGTGATGGCTTCTGGTGGGCTCACTCACACAGGTTTGGACTACGATCTCGATACACTCAAGCTCATCCATAGTGGTCAGTGTGCATAGGGGAAGCTCTCAATCATCTGTAGCAAAGACTACTACAGTGATTTACATTTTTCTAAGTGGCCCTCTGGATATCGGATATTCATCCTTAGATTGAGCCAAGCTGGCCCAATGTACATATGCAGAAAATAAACAATGGAGTTAAAAAAAATAAAAAAAATAAATGTAACTCCATGTTTGTGTAGTAAGCCTAATGCCTTGTACACATGACCGGTTTCCCCAAACGAGAAAACTGCCATTTTTTATATTGGTCGTGAAAACCGGTCGTGTGTATGCTCCCTAGCCGTTTTCTCGATGAAAATACTGTCCGCAAAAAAATTGAAACCAGCTCTTTTTTTTCTCGTCGTGTTTCCCGTCAGCCTTTTTCTCGTCACGAAAAACGGTCGTGTGTATGCTTTTCCGAGGGGGGGGGGGGGGGGGGAAACAAGCATGCTCAGAATCAAGAATGCACCCCGAAGGGTGGCGCCATTTGAAAGGAACTTCCCCTTTATAGTCCCGTTGTACGTGTTGTACGTCACTGCGCTTTGGTCAGACCTTTTTTTTTGCATGAACGCGTATGTGCAAGTCAGGCTGGAGAGGAATCATGCCGGCAAAAAAAGTATTCTTTTCCTGCCGAGAAAAATGGTTGTGTGTACGAGGCATCAGTTCAGTGAATAACTCATTCATCATTAATATGGCTGTTGCACCTAGTGTTATTGTGTAATAAAGACTTCCAGTATATGATGTCTCTAATTGCTAAAAACATTCTTCTGACTTGTAGAGAGAAACATGCCTTCAGATTCATAATTTGATGTGTGATGTTCCTGTGAAATTGAATTAAATGCTCTACTGATTCCGTGTCCCAAGAATAAGACGTGAACAATTAATTGGTGCCACATCAGGGTGTGTGTATGCGCTTGTTTGGGCCCAGCAAGTAGAAACTGCTCAGAGACATTCATCCTTAGAAGATGCAACCTGATTCACCCGCAGAGAGATCTGTAGCATGAAGAATGTCATCCACCTAAATTTCATATTAGCAAACTACTGACGTCTAAGTTCAGCGACTCATCAGGCTGGTTACGCAGCATATTTGCCAGACTTTTACTGCTGCGTGAAAAGGTACAAGTTGACGAACATGAATAGTATTTGCTGCTGCAAACAGGAGTGAATAACAACAACACCTGGGGAATGCCCAGGGAAAAACCAAGCCTACTTACCGACCAGCTCGCAGAACAGCCAATTAACCAGTTCCCGACCCCCGCATGTACATATACGTCCACAATATGGCACGTACAGGCACATGGGCGTACACGTACGTCCTCGCCTATTAGCGGGTGGGGGGTCCGATCGGGACCCCCCCGCTACATGCGGAGGTCGGGTCCGCTCGGGGAGCGATCCGGGACCACGGCGCGGCTATTTGTTTATAGCCGCTCCGTCGCGATCGCTCCCCGGAGCTGAAGAACGGGGAGAGCCGTATGTAAACACGGCTTCCCCGTCCTTCACTATGGCGGCGCATCGATCGCGTCATTCCCTTTATAGGGAAGACACGATCGATGACGTCATTCCTACAGCCACACCCCCCTACAGTTGTAAACGCATACTAGGTGCACCCTAACTCCTACAGCGCCCCCTGTGGTTAACTCCCAAACTGCAACTGTCATTTTCACAATAAACAATGCAATTTAAATGCATTTTTTGCTGTGAAAATGACAATGGTCCCAAAAATGTGTCAAAATTGTCCGAAGCGTCCGCCATAATGTCGCAGTCACAAAAAAAATTGCTGATCGCCGCCATTAGTAGTAAAAAAAAAAAAATTAATAAAAATGCAATAAAACTATCCCCTATTTTGTAAACCCTATAAATTTTGCGCAAACCAATCGATAAACGCTTATTGCGATTATTTTTACTAAAAATAGGTAGAAGAATACGTATCGGCCTAAACTGAGGAAAAAAAATGTTTTTATATATGTTTTTGGGGGATATTTATTACAGCAAAAAGTAAAAAATATTGCATTTTTTTCAAAATTGTCGCTCTATTTTTGTTTATAGCGCAAAAACTAAAAACCGCAGATGTGATCAAATACCACCAAAAGAAAGCTCTATTTGTGTGGAAAAAAGGACGCCAATTTTGTTTGGGAGCCACGTCGCACGACCGCGCAATTGTCTGTTAAAGCGACGCAGTCCCGAACTGTAAAAACACCTTGGGTCTTTAGGCTGCATATTGGTCCGGGGCTTAAGTGGTTAACCTGTCTAACAGTATGCGTTAAAAACAGGGGTCTTGTCCGCACGCATTTGCAAACGCATGCGTGAGCCACAGAGCCGCGCCAAGGCGTGTCCCCACAATGGAGGCACATGCATTCTAATGGATAGATGAGGGCAGGTGGACTGAAGGGAAGCCACACCTCCTTAACCACTTGCCTACTGTGCACATACACCCCCTTCCTGCCCAGACGAGATTTTAGCTTCCGGCACTGCGTCGCTTTAACTGACAATTGTGCGGTCATGCGACGTGGCTCCCAAACAAAATTGACGTCCTTTTTTTCCCCCCACAAATAGAGCTTTCTTTTGGTGGTATTTGATCACCTGTGCGGTTTTTATTTTTTGGGCTATAAACAAAAAAAGAGCGTCAATTTTGAAAAAAAAAAACACAATATTTTTTACTTTTGCTATAATAAATATCCAATTTTTTTAAAAAATATATATATTTTTCTCAGTTTAGGTCGATACGTATTCTTCTACATATTTTTGGTAAAAAAAAAAAAATCGCAATAACCTGGTTTGCGCAAAAGTTATATTGCCTACAAAATAGGGGACATAATGTTTTTGTTTTTTTTACTAGGAATGGTGGCGATCTGCGTTTTTTTTCCGTGACTGCGACATTATAGCGGACACATCGGACACTTTTGACACATTTTTGGGACCATTTACATTTATACAGTGAACAGGGCTATAAATATGCATTGATTACTGTATAAATGTGACTGGCAGGGAAGGGGTTAACCACTAGGGGGCGGGAAAGGGGTTAAATGTGTATCCTGGGTGTGTTCTAACTGTGGGGGGTGACTGGGGGAGGTGACCGATCTGTGTCCCTATGTACAAGAGACACAGATCAGTCTCCTCTCTCCCTGACAGGACGTGGAGCTCTGTGTTTACACACAGAGCTCCACGTCCCTGCTCAGTTACTGGGCAATCGCGGGTGCCCGGGTGTTCCCAGTGACGCGACGGGTGCGCGCGCCCTAGAGGCTTTAAATGACAGGACGTCATATGACGTCCTGTCGGAACAATAGAGCATTCCGCCCACCGTCATTTGAAGGCGGGCGGATGTTAAGTGGTTAAACAGGAGTGGTAGCTGTCATATGTATAAGCAACTTAGAGCTGTAGTAAACCGCCACTAAAACAAACATTAACAAGGCCCCCTTGCAGGGTTAAGTCATAATGTACTAGTATTCACCGCATACTTGTGCATTATGACAGACTTGCCTGTAAAGCAGATCTCTCCCGCACATCGCTGCCATCTTCACCTGGTCTTCCTTTGGAATTCTCAAGCTGCGGCTGTGTAAATAGTCAGGGTGGCGTCACTCCCGAGTATGCACGCAGGAGTCCTCGGCTACGGCACTGTGCGATGCAGGTATGGCGTGGGTATGCCATGCCTTCAGAGCATGTGTGGCGGTGAGATATTTAGTTTAGGGGATATTCACTGTACCTACATGTAAGCCTTATTACAGGCTTCTTACAACTTCAAAAGTGGAATTTACCTCCACTTTAAAGTAGCCGTATACTTTTCTCATGGAAGACAAAGTGCCAGGTTCACTTTAGAGCAGGGGTATGCAATTAGCGGACCTCCAGCTGTTGCAGAACTACACGTCTCATGAGGCATAGCAAGACTCTGACAGCCACAAGCATGACTCGCAGAGGCATGATGGGACTTGTAGTTTTACAACAGCTGGAGGTCCACTAATTGCATATCCCTGCTTTAAAGCATGGGTCTCCAAACTTTTGAAAACAAAGGGCCAATTTTCTGTTCTTTGGACTTTATGGAGGCCACTGGGAGTAAAAATTGTCACAGCATTAGTGGAAGTAAACAAAGCTTGGTGGTCAGTGGAGGGAAAACTTTATTTTCTGTAGCCCTTGTGGTCAATAGGAGAAGGAATAGTGCTCATCATTGGTAATGGTGTGAGGAATAGTGCCCCATCATTGGTATTAGTGGGAGGAATAGTGCCCCATCACTGGTATTGGTGGGAGGAATAGTGCCCCATCACTGGTATTTTTGGGAGGAAGAAAGACCCATCACTGGTATTGGCGGGAGGAAGAGTGACCCCATCACCGGTATTGGCGCGAGGAAGAGTGACCCCTTCACTGGTATTGGCGCGAGGAAGAGTGACCCTTCACTGGTATTGGCGCGAGGAAGATTGACCCCATCACCGGTATTGGCGTGAGGAAGAGTGACCCCATCACCGGTATTGGCGCGAGGAAGAGTGACCCCATCACCGGTATTGGCGTGAGGAAGAGTGACCCCATCACCGGTATTGGCGTGAGGAAGAGTGACTCCATCACCGGTATTGGCGTGAGGAAGAGTGACCCCATCACCGGTATTGGCGTGAGGAAGAGTGACCCCATCACCGGTATTGGCGTGAGGAAGAGTGACACCATCACTGGTATTGGCGTGAGGAAGAGTGACCCCATCACTGGTATTGGCGTGAGGAAGAATGACCCCATCACTGGTATTGGCGTGAGGAAGAGTGACACCATCACTGGTTTCAGAGGGAAGGATAGTGCCCCATCAGTAGCGGGATTTAATGCCCACTGCTGGTGTCAGTGGGAGGAATATTGCCCCAAGGGCCAGATGGACGTCAAGTGAAGGGCCATATCTGGTGACCACTGCTTTAGAGCTAGTTCCCCTACAATGATCTTCCTTGCACTCCTCTGTCTCCTAGATCTGTTGCCAAAGCAAGGAACTCCCAGTGTATGTTCTGACATTCAGCAAAATCAAAATGACACAGGACTATCCCCTCCACCATCATGTGAGTTTGGTAATTGGCCACTTGGATTCCAGGCTCTGTATTGTGGGAGGAGAGCGGAGATTCACATTATTCCACAAAACCAGATTCATCTGGAAAATACAGAATGACATTTTCTATTATGCAGCTTCATGTATATCAAATATATTTAAAAAAAAAAGTGAACGGAATCTCCCTTCTGTGCTATGGTATACTGATAGCAGGACTCCTCCAATGTCAGAATACACTGATCAGTGCTGCAGCCCATTGGCTTCATGTGCTATGTTGATATTCTCCAACATTCCTGTGTGTGAGAAGCCGATCGTTCTATAGATTGCTCCCTAGTGGGAAAGGCCATAGATGGATTGAATCTGGCTGGTCCCTGCTGAACCCGATGAACTTTGATTCTTTCTATGGCCAGTGTGAAATCATGTACCTATGGGTGATTAAGTGTACAGGGTCTGGGGTGCGCCACTTGCGACCTGCTCCTGTTGTGATTGTCTCCCACTGTGTGTCCAATCAGCGGGTCTCGTGATCGGGATGGCCACTGGGACCCGCCAATCGTTCTCAGGAGAGGCAGAACGGCGGTCTGGGAGAGGGGAAAATGGAGCTTTTGTGTTTCGGATCTCTGTCTTCGTATTCCCTCCATAGTCAGAATGCACTCCCTAGGAGCACACTTAATTAACCCTTTCATTGCCCATGAGGTTAACCCCTTGCTTGCCTGTGTCATTATTACAGTGACAGTGCAGTTTGCCCGATTTGCCCGCTGCAATGTCACAGTCCCACTAAAAATTGCTGATCGCCACCATTACTAGAAAAAAAAAAGTCCATAAATCGATATCAGTTTGTAGATGCTATAACTTTTGCGTAAACCAATCAATATACACTTAATGGGATTTTTTTTTACCGAAAATGCGTAGCAGAACACGTATTGGCCTAAACTGATTAATTTTTTTAATGGAAATGTTTTATAGCAGAAAGTCAAATATTTTTGAAATTGTTGGTTTTTTGTTTATAGCGCAAAAAAATAAAAACCACAGAGGTGATTAAATAGCACTAAAAGAATGCTCTATTTGTGTGTGTGTGTGGGGGGGGGGGGGATGAATTGTTCTTGGGTACAGTGCAATTGTCAGTTAAAGCAACGCAGTTGCAGTGGCGGTTCGTCCATAGAGGGCGCTGGAGCGCCGCCCCCTCTGGCTCTCACCGCCACTGGGCTAGATTCAGATAGATTACGTGGATCTAAAGATCCGCTAATTTATCTGATTTACGATCCGCCGGCGCAAGTTTGAGAGGTTAGTGCTGTATTCAGAAAGCACTTGCCTCAAAACTTGCGGCGGCGTACCGTAAATCCCCCGGCGGAATTCAAATTCCGCGGCTAGGGGGAGTGTAGTATTTAAATCAGGCGCGTCCCTGCGCCGATTTAACTGCGCATGCGCCGTCCGCAAATTTTCCCGGCGTGCATTGCTTCAAATGACGTCACTAGGACGTTATTGGTTTCGGCGTGAACGTAAATTACGTCCATCCGTATTTGCGACCGACTTACGCAAACGACGTAAAAATTCAAAACTCGGCGCGGGAACGACGGCCATACTTAACATTGGATACGCCGCATATAGCAGGGGTAACTATCCGCCAGAAAAAGCTGAACGCAAACGACGTAAAAAAAAAAGCGACGGGCGGGCGTTCGTTTCTGAATCGGCGGATCTCCTCATTTGCATATTCGTCGTGTATACAAATGGAAGCGCCACCTAGCGGCTGGCGGGAGATTGCAGCCTAAGATCCGCCGGTGTAAGTCACTTACACCTGTCGGATCTAAGGGAGATCTATGCGGAACCTGATTCTATGAATCAGCCGCATAGATCCGACCGTCAGATCTCAGAGATACGCCGTCGTATCTCTATCTGAATCTCCCCTACTGAGTCTAATAACATAGATTCATGCATTGCACAAATCTATGTTATTGTCCCGCTGCTGCCCATTATTCAGCTGGCCGGATGTTGAGCGCCAGCCAGCTGAATGACGACAGCTGGTTGGCTGTACGGAAGTGCCTATCAGAGCCAGCGGCTCTGATAGGCTTTCTGAGTACAGCCCTCGGGTCCCCGGAAGCTTATCCTCGGAACGCACGGTGTGTGCGTTCCTTGGATAAGACCGACAGGCTTCTCAGCCAATCAGGTTTGCTGGTTCTGGCTACCGGTAACCTGATTGGCTGAAGCGCCATCGAGGGCGGGAGAAGACATTGAGGCGAGGGTCGAGGACGTGGATGGCTGACTCCAGTAAAGGTAAGTGCCGGGCGGGGAAGGGGCACAGCGGCGATGAAGGGCACAGTGACATCAATGGGGACAATTGGCACAACGGCGACAATTAAAGGGCACAGTGACGACAATAGACACAGTGGGGACAATTGGCACAATGACATCAAAGGGCAAAGTGGCTGCGTTTGATGGCATTGCACAGTGGCTGCGTTTAATGGCATTTCACAGTGGTGACAATTGATTGCACAGTGGCTGCGTTTGATGTCATGGAACAGTGGTGACAATTGATGGCACAGTGGCTGCGTTTGATGGGCACAGTGAGGCTGCAATTTTTTTTTTCCCCGTTTGCGCCCCCCCCCAAAAAATTTGGAGCACCAGCCGCCACTGGCAGTATAGCATGAAATGGCCTGGTCATGAAGGGGGGGGGGAATCCTTCCGGGGCTGAAGTGGTTAAACCCTAGGAAAAGCCGATACAATGAAAGGCGAGGTGATCCTAATACACACACCGATCTCCAGCAAGGTAGAATCCACCTCGGTCCTGCATACACCAAAGTGCGCGTCAGCTAGGATCACTACGGTGCAGACTATAATGCGGATGTATAAGTGTACTTGTGGTAAATGTCCCCTCCCCTGGGTGGAGTCTCGGTCGGTTCTCCGGAGGTGCGGGCTGTTCTCCAATCAGCGCGGAGGGGCGGGGCTGGATTTGTCTGCACTCAGTATTGTGCAGTGCTGGCGGCCGGGGTGAGTGCAGGGAGCGCAGTGTGTGGACAGCCATGGCAGACTCTCCCCGGGAGCTGACACAGAACCCCCTGAAGAAGATCTGGGTTCCGTATAACAATGGATGTCCTGTTCAGCACAGCGACCAGAGGAGAGGTAATTTCATTGATCAGATAGATGGCTGCATGTATCCCGGTGATGAGGACGGAGCTGTGATGTCACATGGTCCGATCACTGGGGGCCGGGAGTTCCGGAAGTGTCAGGGTGACAGGCACTGTCAGTATACGGGGCACAGTGACGTGTGATTGGGTCATAGCAGGTGATTAACACACAGCTCCTTCATGAATCACCGAAGCTGTCATCTATGTGTCTTGGTTGTGTAAGGCTGTCATCCAATCTCCTTTACAGTCATCAAAACCAAGAGATTGTTCCACTTTGCCTTCTATCAAGTCAGTTCTGAAGGCACAAGGTTTTTTTAGCTTTGCATTCTATTCTATGATCTATGCGCAGCGCCCCCAAATCCTTAATGGATCTCCCTCCGATCCAGCGATGTTCATGAGCGCCCTGCCCCTGGATGTCCCGAGACTCTCCCTCCACATTGGTTGAGACGGCAGTGGAAGCCCGTTGGGTTCCATTGCTGTCAATCTGCGAGCCGTGGCTCTGTGTCGTATAGATTCATGGAGCAGCGGCTCAGGAGCGAGCACACAGTGGTGCCCCCAGGGAAATCTGCTTTTTCTGGGGGCACTGCTTGTGGGGGAGGAGCCAGGAGCGCCAGCAGGGAATCTGAAAAGAAGCCAGTCAGAGCTGGTCTGTGCAACACCATGGCACAGCGCAGGTAAGTATAACATGTTTGTTATTAAAAACAAAGATTTAATACCACTTTAAGCTGGCCATAGCTGGATCGCAGTTTAGCAGGCACCAGCCAAATGCCGCAGCCCATGCAGCGCTCCATAACCATATTTTTGCTACCATGACACCTTCTGAAATGTGATCCACCCCTGATCACTCTTCAGAGGGCCAATGCTAGTGTAGATGAACCCGTTGCATAGCTGTTGCTTAAAGGAGTTGTTGTTTTTTTATGCATTCTACACATTAAGATAAAATGCCTGCTAATACTTACCGGAGCTTCATCTCTGTCCAGAGATGTCCACGAGTCCCTCGGCCATGCAGGACTCTCCCTCCTGATTGGCTGAGACACAGCAGCAGCACCATTGGCTCCCACAGCTGTCGATCAGTCAGTGAGCTAATTGGGGGGGGGGGGGGTAAGGCTGGGTCAGGGCTCTGTCTGAATGGACACATGGATCTGTGACTTGGCACGGGTGCCCCCCACAGCAAGCAGCTTGCTGTGGGGGCACAACAGGAGGGAGGGGCCAGGAGCAGCGAAGAGGGAGTTGGGAAGAGGAGGATTCAGGCTGCTCTGTGCAAATCCACTGCACAGAGGAGGAAAGTGTGTGTGTGTGTGTGTGTGTGTGTGTGTATGTATGTATGTATGTATGTATGTATGTATGTATATACATACCCCTCCCAACTATTGTAAAACTACAAATCCCTTATCCCATGAGGAATTGCAAGGCTGACAGTTACCAGCATGACTCCCACAGGCAGAGGAATGATGGGACTTGTAGTTTCACAACAGCTGGAGGGCCGCGAGTTTGAGACCTGTGCTTTAAAGGATAAGTTCACATTTGGTAACATGTTGCACCCATGGGATATTCTCCCCGAACCCACTGTCAAAATTTCAAAAGAGCGCGGCCGTTCAGGGCTTCACCTACACAACCGTTCACAGCGATCTTTGAATGAACAACCGCTGCCTGCCACCGTGACAGACCGATTGTAATTCTTTCGGAGGGCTGGTTGAATTCATTGATCTTTGTGTTCTCCTGTAACATTCCCCCCAGATAGGAGGTATGAGTAGATGGCTATACTGAGATTCTGCAGGAGCCTGACCTTGCACCAGCAATCTGCTGATCGCGGGTGATGTGTTTTGCGGGCTCTAGAAAAAAAAATCTGCACATGATAGATAGATAGATATATTTTTTTCCCCCTATAAGGTGAGCCTTTGAGTTGGCTATTGATCGATCAAAGTTCAGCATTGCCAACTAAACTTTGATCCATTTATATCTGTTTTGTTGAAAAGTAGTTGCCTGCTCTGGAATGGGCTTGTGGGAAAATGTTGCTTCAATCGGTGCATTCAGCCAATGGGCTCCAACACACAGATTAGGTATTCTGACAGCAGAGGCGTTTCAGCTGTCAGAATACAATAAGAGCAGGAGGATTCCTTCATCCGCCTCAACTGTGTGAATGGGGGAATCCCTTCAGTGATCAAAAAACTGATACGTGTATGGCCAGCTTTACACTACATAGTTGAGGGAAGATATAAAGGCGATTGTATAGTGTATGGTTCACCTAATGTACATGTATATGTATGATATAAATAAATGGTGCTGTAGAATAACACACGGCATGACATGAATAAGTTCACACGTTTGGTTAAGTGATGTTGGTATCGGGTTGTACAATCCCCTTATATCAATGATGATTCAATATGAATCTACTTAAAGCAGAACTAAATTCAGCGATTTAACGATTTCCCAAAACCGTTGTGTTCAAGGCATTAAATGAATGATAACAGTCACAGTTGCTTGTGCTCTCAACCGGACTTTCAAGCCATCAAATGGCTGGTGTCATACTGAGCATGTGTAGCACCATGGCTACTATAGATCAGAGGCTAGGATAGCGGCTTCCTTCGCTATGAAGGGGTTAGTTCTACTTTAAAGCTGAACTCTAAAAAATTCTGTGTTTGTTGTTTTTTTTTTTTTTTTTCTTTATGTAACTTCCATTGGTCTAGCTTGGTCACCAGTCATTATCCTTATGTCGCTCATGAAGGGCCCTGTAGAAGTCTGGCCTACATAGTCAGCATGTCTCCTCTGGATGCTTGCTGCCTGTATACTGAACATGGGTCACTTGCTTGGCACCTCTGCCATTCAGAGAAGATGAGATCTCTTGATGTGGCAGAGAGGATGGGCAGATGTTTGAACAATCTCTGCCTCATCCAATCAGAGAACGCCTTGTATTAATAAAAATAAAATAAAAATGACAAGATGTTCTCTGAATGGTGAAGGTTCAGCCTACAGACAGGAAGTTGCTTGAGCAGCACCCAGAAGAGACGAGCGCTGACTGTATGTAGGACAGACTACTACAGTGAATTTCAGCATCAGCACTTGCCCTTTGGATGTGAGATGAAGATTAGATGTAACCTGTCTGCACCAATGCAAGTTCAAACAATTCCAGGAGTTCAGCTTTTAGAGAAAAATCTGTAAGGTGAACTTACACAGGACCCCTCCAGTCCTGCTGACCTGCATGGCGGCGATCTCCTTTTTCTGAGTTCCGGTATAGCTGCCTCACGGCTCAAGCGCTTAGAAATACCTTCGGCTTTCTCTCTTCTTCCCCGCTGGGAAGACGGGTTCTGATTGGTCGGTACTGCTCCTAAAAGTTTTTGGAGGTTTCTAACCCCCAAAGCCGTATGGAGGCTATACTGGGGCCCAGAGCGGGAGATCGCCACCATGCAGCTCAGCGGGACTGGGGGGGGTAGTCCAGTGTAAGTTCACCTTACAGATGGTGTTTGTGTTTTTATTTTATTTTTTTAAAGCAGAGACTAGAGAATAAAATGGTGGTCATTTCAATATTTTATGTCACACTGTGTCCCAGCGGCCTTTCAAACGCAATCTTTTGTTTTGGGAAAAAATACACTTTAGGCACTCCCCACAATTAGAGCTTTCTTTTGGTGTTATTTGATCACCTCTGCGGTTTTAAATTTGTCAGAGGCTTCATACCACGATCGGAGTTGCTGTGTGTCAGACTGACACATTGCACCTCCGATCGCAGCGCTGGCGGTGATATCCTGATCACGTCATATGACGTCCAGTCAGGATATCGCAACCACTTTGCCGCCGTCATTCTGCTCTATGACGGGCGGCAAGTGGTTAATTTACAATTATTTTTTTCTTATAATTTGAGATGTTACGCCGAGTAAACGGATATCTAACCTGTGATGCGACAACCTGTGGTATTTAAAAATCTCCATAGGCGATTCTTTAAAACGTTTTTACAGGTTACCTATTTAGAGTTGCAGAAGTCTTGCGATCAAATTCTTGCTATAAACGCGGGCACGACTTGCGTGTGCGTTCGCTTGGGAACAGTCCATTCCTTGTGAGATGCATGCTGTCTACCGTATACCTATTCTTTCCTGTGTTTGTGGACAGGGATGTGCTTGGGTTTGGTCCCATCAACTGCAGTCAGGGCATTCCCCACCCTGTAGCTGCACATACACAAAGGGGCAGGGATGCCTATGACCTCATATGGCCATATTGGGGCAATGATGTCACAAGCATCCATGCCTCTTCATGTACAGCCACGGATAATGCCCTGATGGCAGTCACTGTCCAAATCTGAGCTCATCTGTTTGTGAATAGCCCTGTAACACATGCTAATGTTTGTTCATTTTACTAACCAATCAGTACCATGAGTTGTGATTGGTCACAATGCCACAAAAAGCAGTGTTTGAGTGGCGGTTCTTGGGTATGGGATTGCAGGTTTGTGGCTCTTTGCTCCCAGATATTTGTTCACCTTTATTAATATTGCACATACTCTTATTAAATACATACTAATGGGGACCTGTTTTTATTTTAATTGCGGCACCAGTTTAAATTTTGTGGTGCTATTTACCATTAGTGAAGTAATAGTGGCATAATTGTATGTAGGCAAGACACAGGATGCATGGTCGGTGAGCTGGCATCAACATACACATCATATACATCAGTACAGGCATTGCATCTCTTGCTGGTGACGCAGCAAACACATTTGGATTTTGGAAGGGGTTGGCACAGCTAGACATATTGAGCAGGATACGCTGGCACAATCTGCAGCTCTCTTGTTGAACTGCAGATGTAATTTGCATTCAATCCCACGTGGTGTTTTTATTTTTTGTGCCTCAGTTCCCAAAATAAAATCCACTTTGGCAATTAAAATTATCAGTAATCTTTCATACAAATAACAGTCTGCAGTTTTTTCTTAGGTAATCGCTTTCCTTGCAGGTTTACATGAGCATCATCCAGGAATTGCTGTAATCATTTCAGCACCCTCCGCTTTGGAAAGTCATTTTGCTTCAATGTGATGCAAGTTTTACATCCAATTTATTTCTAATATTTCCCTCTGTCTTCTAGAGTGGCTTAAGTCTGTTTAGTGTGCAGTATAGGCAGCAATGCCGTTTGGGTAAAATAAATAAAGCTGAATAAAAGGCAAAACATTTTATTAAAATAATAAAAAAGTAATGGGTAATCCCTGTCAGTCCTGAGGCAGCAGCCAAAGGTGTACACATGCTGCAGCAGGAATTAACCCCCCCCCCCTGTTGCTTTTGGTGGGTTCTACTGCCTGCTAATTGTGACCCATTCAACTAAATGGGGCCACTCTGCAAGAACCCCTTAACTACATGATTCTGCAGGGTCCAAGGGGTTAAACCTTCCCACTGTGGTTTACCTGCACTGCGGGTGCAGCGCATCTGCGACTTTCCTGGGTTAGCTGCGCTTTGCCATAGACTTCTATTCTATCCTGTACTTTCTGAAAGTGCACCAAAACTCCTGCATTTAGAAGTCTATGGCTAAGCTCGGCAAACCCGCAGGAAAGCTACAGGTACACTGCACCTGCGGGGTGTGTGAAAGCAGCCCTATACTATTATGCCCCGTGTATTGCCTCACTCTGACCTGAGGATCTCTTCTATCCTCCTGCTGGCACCACTCCGGAGACCGCTAGCTGAGATAAGAGATGCAGTACAGTTGGTATCACTCCACATGGGACAGGAGCCAACACAGAAGAGGCATCGGCTTATGCAGCTCTTGCTCCCTACTTCAGCTCCAATTTTACAAGTAGTCCCTCTGCACTGCACTATTTGATGATTTGGGATGGCGGGTCAGCAAGCCTAGATCATGATCAACCATTCACCTAGCCGCAACCTACAGGTTGCTGACCCCCGCAGTAAAGCATGCTTGGTAAACTCAGATTTTTTTTATTTTTGTTACCCTGTAAAGTAAAGGCATAATGTGCTAGTATGCATCGCATTTGCCTTCAAATAAAGCCTGCGTCTTCCCCGCTGCAGGCCACATACATCTTCGTCTGTCTTCCTTTAGGGGCCGCTGACTCTGGCTGTGTAACTGGCCAGAGCTGTGTGACCTCACTCCCGTGCATGCGACCGGCAGCTGCCGGTCACAGCGCATGCTCCTGAAGAAACGGCATGGGTGGTTGTTCCTTCAGAGTGCCTGCGCCAATGACCTGATATAGTGACTACAGGGTCCTGCGTTTAGTAACATTTGTACCACTTCAGCCCTGGAAGTTTTTGCCCCTTTTAATGACCAGGTCATTTTTTTTGCGGTATGGCACTGCGTCGTTTTAACTGACAATTGTGCGACATTGTACTTGTACCAAAAACAAAAAAGCGTTCTTTTAGTGATATTTGTGTGTGCTTTTATTTTATTTTTTTTATTTTTTCTTTATATTACATTATACGACGCCAGCCTCACTAGGGGAAACACTGATCCTCGGTTCATACATTGTATGAACCGAAGATCAGCATTTCCCCTGCTGACAGGACCGGGAGCTGTGTGTTTACACACACAGCTCCCGGTCCCTGCTCTGTAACGAGCGATCGCGTGTGCCCGGCGGCGATCGCGCCCGCCGGGCACACGCACGGGAGTCGGGGGCGAGCGGGGGGCGCGCCCCTAATGGCGGCTGAAAGAGCCGACGTAGAATGACGTGCTCTCGCCCAGGAGAGCCAGCTTGCCGACGTAGAACTGCGGTGCGCGGTCGGCAAGCAGTTAAGAAGTGTTGGCTCAAGTCTGGCTTCAATGTGTAGTGTTTTTAAATCTGCTAGTGCATCTAAGGCCCCGTACACACGACCGAACATGTTTGCTGAAACTGGTCCGCGGACCAGTTTCAGCAGACATGTTCGGTCGTCTGTACAGCCGAGCGGACAGGATTCCAGCGTACATTTGCCCGCCAGACCGTTTTTGAGCGGGCAAATGTTTCTAAACTTAGAAACATGCCCGCTGGAATCCTGTCCGTCGGACATGTTCGGTCGTCTGTACAGACTTACCGTACATGTCCGAGCGGCCGCCATCCCTCGCATGCGTCGAATGACTTTGACGCATGCGTGGAAGCATTGAACTGCCAGGGCCGCGCACGTCGCTGCGTCATCATCGCGGCGACGGCGCGGCCTCGTCGCCGCGTATCGTGTACGCGCGGATTTCTGTATGATGGTGTGTACAGCCATCATACAGAAATCTCCGGGCGGGCATGTACGCTGAAAACGGTCCGGCGGACCGTTTTCATCGTACATGTTTGCCCGTCTGTACGAGGCCTAACACTTCCCTCACCCCAGCCAACAGTGCAGCCCAACGGTACTTCTGTGATTCCCTCATCGAGTGGGGGCACTTTTTGGTCTTGGGTTTAATACCACTTTATTAACCCCCCTCATTGCCAGCATGTTTCTATTTCCAAACAATTGTGGCAAAAAGTAAGATACCCTTGGGGTGTCATTTTGGGGGGTTCATGGTGTCCTGGTAGACCAGTATTGGAAACCTTCTTTTAAAAAAATAAATACAAATTATTTAAAGGTTTTTGGTCTTTTTTTTCTTAATATGGCAGAAAAATACACCCTGGTGGTTGAGAGAGCCCCATCTATCTTTAAAAAAAGATTTCCTGTAAAAAATTTAAATGTGACCCAACCTCCTAATGCTACACCTACCTGTTTCTTTTATTATAATGGGCAAGCTCGCTGAGCACATAAAGCTTGTCTATCGTGGCGCAAACATGGCACTTCTAGAGCAACAGTGTACCAGCTAGTTTTCTGGCTGTTAAATATGCTTGTGTGGGTGCTTTTACAATGTAAAAGCACCATCAGCTTTTTTTTTTCTCTTGCTAGTGCCTCCCTCAGTGAAGGTTTTAGGTGGTAAAATTTATATTGTTAAACAAATGTCTTTCTAATAAAAAAAAAATTATAAAAAAAAAAAAAAACTTTTTTGACATGCGTTAATGTTTTAACTTCGTTTTCATATACATTTTTGTTTTGTTTTTACCCTAAAAGCAATTTATTTATTATTTTTTTTTTTTATTGCAGTATGCATGACCAATTGTCCTACGGTCATTGTGATGGTCGGTCTCCCTGCACGTGGCAAAACGTACATCTCCAAGAAACTGACCCGCTACTTGAACTGGATTGGGGTACCAACCAAAGGTAGGTATTAACAAGATTTTTGTTGAAGATTGTGCAAGTTGCATTGCAATTTTTCCAGTGAAAAGCTACTCTCAAAACCTAATACAGGCAAAAAGTAAAGTGTAATTGGATACAGAAGAAATGTTAAATGGTCACATGTACTTTAATTCTAAACCCACATGGTCATTTGTGCTATATCAAGTGTCTGCTAATTTTGGAAAACTGTAAAGGTCCTTTCACATGGACTTGTTGTCCTGTACGGGCTCTGCAACCCGTGGTTGCAGGAAAGAAAATGCAGTCTATGTAGACAAGCCAAAAGGTTTATAAGGCAGTGCAAAGGGCAGAGGTTATGTGCAATTTGCCATCAAACATTTTTCGAGTTGCTTCATTTTGTACATTGTCCCTTTTGCCTTATTCTGATGGTTATCATTTTGAGAAAGCAGAAGATCTGAGCTGTATGATCTTTGGAATACAGTGGAATGTTTATCTTTATTGCATGCCTTTTTTTTTTTTTGTCTTTTTTTTTTATCAGCAACTCTATTTTCTAGAAAGTTGTACATTTTGTAAATTGGGTAATACAACATGGAAAAATCCTGTACACTTGGTGATCTTGGGGTAACATCTAGATTTGTATTTTTGTTTGCCGGATTCTGCTTCATGTATAAGTTAAAAGAGAAAAAACTACGTCTGGTTACCTTGGGACATTGGATGTCATTTGTTGGTGTCTGAGATAGACAGCGCACAGCAGTCCTGTAGCATCCACTGAGACTATCCCTTTTTTATTCCAAAGCATTAGAACTGCACAATTAATCTTTAAAAAATTGTGATCTTGATTCAATCACCCCCCCCATGATCTCCAATGCAGAGTTTGCCGATTTTCTTTCATATAACGAGTGGAGAGACTTTACCTCACTCAGCTGTCAAAAGAAAATATCTGAGCAGTCTAAGTTCTTAACTGGAAACATTGTAACTAATGCTTCCTTCTTGGATCAAAGGGATAAACTTCTTTGTGTAAAGAAAAAATCTGGGCAGTCTGCCAAGTTTGTAACAACATGAAACCTTGTAACTAACTTCCTTCTTAGAGCAAACTCTGTGTAAATGCAGGAAGTTAAACCACTTAAAGTCCAAATCTTTTTCTGAGACTTAAAATTACTTGGAGCCCCCAAACATTATATATATTTTTTTTAGCAGAGACCTTAGGGAATAAAATGGAAATTGCTACAGAGGTACAAGGTGCTGGAACCCCACATCCCATCATTAACCACTGCCGTGAAGCTCTGTGCCCCCCCCCCCTCAAATCGAGCTGGTGACGGAGTCCGCCTCGTGTGAATGGGGCCTTAGTGAGAGAGGGCAAGATTCTCCTATCTCATGCAGCTGTGACTTCCTCATCAAGATGTGTGAGGCTGTGGAATCGGTTCAGCTTGATCGGTGCTTTTCAGCTCCTAGATTCTCCCTATCCTACCTTTTTTAAAAATGAGGCTTAAAAATGAGACTTAAAATTACTTGGAGCCCCCAAACATTATATATATTTTTTTTAGCAGAGACCTTAGGGAATAAAATGGAAATTGCTACAGAGGTACAAGGTGCTGGAACCCCACATCCCATCATTAACCACTGCCGTGAAGCTCTGTGCCCCCCCCCCCCCCCTCAAATCAGATTTGAGTGTTTGAAGGGAGTTTATCAATGCTTTATCAGTTAACGAACCATTGAGCAAGAATGCAGTCGGGCATCCTAACACTTCCCGTGGGGTGTGTGTTTTTTTTTTTTTTTTTCCCCCTTAAATTAGTTATTACTGATGGCCATGTAATGCAGGGTGTACAGTTCCCAAAGTTGCACTTGGTCACACTATAGTTAACCTTCAATGCTGGTTCATGCTTATGATGACTGGCCTCAGTGAGATGCGGACAAGGGCTTAGCTGAAAGTGACTGCATGATGGTGTTGCCTGGAATTTGGGGCTCTACAAAGGATGTGGTCATAAGTGCAGGCATGTTTGTTCAGCATTACATGGTTATGTGCCTTAGGACCCATTCACATGGATGGCTCAGGTCCGCCTGTCAGTTTTGACGGCGGACCTGAACGGCCGCTCCATGCAGTCCTATGGAGCTTTGGATGTCAGCGGAGACATTTCCACTGACATCCGATCCGCCAAAATCAGACGTATGGCGATACGTCCATATCCATCCATGGCGGATCGGGTAAGATCTGATGAAAACGGACATGCTGTCCGTTTTTCATCAGATGGCTCCATAGGAATCAGCGGCGCTGCACAAGCCCCTCACCGCTCAGTGAGCAGAGAAGAGCTTGTCATCTGCCAGCTCAGCGGAGATCTGCGGACTGATCTCCCACTGAGCTGGTGACGGAGTCCGCCTCGTGTGAATGGGGCCTTAGTGAGAGAGGGCAAGATTCTCCTATCTCATGCAGCTGTGACTTCCTCATCAAGATGTGTGAGGCTGTGGAATCGGTTCAGCTTGATCGGTGCTTTTCAGCTCCTAGATTCTCCCTATCCTACCTTTTTTAAAAATGGAGGGCATTCAGTGATTCTCATCTGATGTGATACTGAGACATACTTGGACTCCATAGATCTGGATTTCTTAGTCCTGTCTCGAGGACCAGTGTTCCATGACTTGGTTGTTAAAATCACAGTTCTGAGAACTCCCGCCTACAAGCTTTAAACTGACACTGTTAGAAGTCTTAAGACTGCTATATACTGCTGATGAGAAAAACGGAAAATTGTATACTCACCTTTCCGTAATTTTCCTTTCCTGACGCATCTTCATGGCAGCACACACTGGGTTGTGACTCCGCCCCCACAACCTGACAGGATTGGTTAGCTATAAAATCCAAAGGGGAGACACCCGGCACTATTCTCCGTATATATCATCATTTGAACAATAGGGTGGGCAGCTGTGTGCTGCCATGAAGATGCGTCAGGAAAGGAAAATTACGGAAAGGCGAGTATACAATTTTCCGTTTTCCTGACGCATTCATGGCAGCACACACTGGGAAATAACTCGCCAGTCGGGAGGGTTCAATGCAAAAGTATTTTATTCCCTAAAGGGCAGAAGAATTGGCTCTGATGATAGATCGGCCAAATTCGGCCGTAGCCAAGAGAGCGACGTCTACCCTGTAGTGGGAGATAAAGGTATGCCTGGAAGACCAAGTTGCTGCTCTGCAGATAGTTTCCGAAGAAACGCCACAATATGCTGCCCAGGAGGTTGCCACTGCCCTGGTTGAGTGTGCCCTGATGCCTTCCGGGATCTCCAGTTGCTGAGTGGAATACGCTTTTCCGATAGCCTTGACTAGCCAAGAGGCGATGGTACGGGAAGTGGCTGCCTGGCCTCGTCTGGCTCCGTGAGGTATAATTAGGAGGGCGTCTGTTGACCGAAGATGGTTAGTAGCCGACAGATATCTGGAAATTGTAGACTTAATGTCCAAGGCATGAGGTTCGCCACTCTCGTTAGAAAGGCATGGCAAGACGATGTCCTGGCCGTAGTGGAAGGCCGAAGTGACTTTTGGAAGGAAACGATCTGAAGGCCTCAGTATCACCCTGTCGGACAAAAAGACTAGGTAAGGTTCCTTATACATGAGAGCTTGTAACTCCGATACTCTCCTTGCCGAGGCAATGGCAATGAGGAAGGACAACTTTAAGGTTAGGTCCCATAGGGAAATTGAGTTAAGAGGGAAGAATGGTGGTTTGGAGAGTGCTTCGAGAACCACCGAAAGATCCCAAGCCGGAAAGGATGGTTTCCTGGGAGGTCTGATTTTAATGCATGCCTTCATAAACTGGATAATTAAAGGATGCAAAGCCCATCTGGTGCCAGTCTTGGCGGACAGAGCGGAGACCTGTACCTTTAGGGTGCTCGAATTTAGGCCTTTGTCAACTCCTGTTTGAAGGAACTCCAGGATCTGGTAAGGATCAGGCGAGATGGGATCCCAACCTTTAAGTTGCGCCAACTGGGCGAATCTTTCCCAAATCCTGGCGTAGATGGTGTTTGTGGTGATCTTCCTGGCTTGCATTAAAGTTGTTATAACCGCCTGGGAACACCCCTGTTCTCTTAGTCTAGTCCTCTCAACCTCCAGGCTGTCAGATGGAGCCTGTCTGGAGCCGGATGGAGGAACCGACCTTGGTGTAGGAGGTCTGCTGATACTGATAGGTGTATAGGAGGTCGGGTATTGAGCTGTAGGAGCGTCGTAAACCACGGCCTCCTTGGCCAGAAGGGTACCACTGTGATTACTGTGGCCGATGATCTCCGGAGACGGGATAGGAACCTCGCTATTAGAGGAGATGGGGGGAAGATGTACCCCAAATTGAAGTCCCATGGGTGCAGAAGGCAATCTGTCCCCTCTGCTGTCGGAAAGGGTACTCTGGAAAGAAATCTTGAGCATTTGGCATTTGCTGGTGTTGCTGCCAGGTCGATCTCCGGAACCCCCCATGCCTTCGTCAGAATGGAGAACTCCCGAAGGTTCAGAGACCACTCGTTGTTCGATAGAAGTTCCCTGCTCAGGAAGTCGGCTAGCGTGTTCTGTGCCGCTGGAACATAAACTGCTCTCAGGTTCTGTAGATGTACCTGAGACCACTCTATTATGGGGTGAACTTCCGATAGAAGTGTGTGGCTTCGGGTACCGCCCTGCCTCTGGATGTAGGCCACCGCCACCTTGTTGTCCATCCGGATTAGGACGCTCCTTCCTTGAAGCAGAGGTGCAAAGGCCAAGAGGGCCTGAAATGCCGCTCGGAGTTCCAGTATGTTTGATACTGTGCCCCGAGCAGGGAAGTGCCACTGTCCCTGGGCTGTCTGATCCAGGTAGTGAGCCCCCCAACCTCTCTCGCTGGCATCCGATGTCACTATCTCCGGATCTGGAGGAGCTATGGGCTTGAATCTTCTGAGGTTGGGAGGGTGAGTCCACCACCAAAGAGAGTGCCTGACTTGGCTGGAGATTCTGATGGGTTGGTGCATTGAGACTCTGTCCCATTGTTTGAGAAAAGCATTCTGTAAGGTTCTCATGTGCCATTGGGACCATTTTACCATGGTTGATGACATAGAGCCCAGCATGCTGAGGCAGGTTCTGGATGACGTGCGTCTGGAGGATAGTAGATTCCGCACTTTCCGTGCTAAAGGTTCCACCTTTTCCAAGGGCAGCTGTACCCTGTTCTGTTTCGTGTCCAATTCTGCCCCCAGGAATATCATAACCTGTGAGGGCTGAAGGCTGCTCTTCCGCCAGTTGATTAACCAGCCAAATTTCTGGAGGGTCGAGATTAGGACCTCCCGCTGGAGGAGTAAAGTCTCCCGATCTCCTGCTAAGAGCAGGATATCGTCCAAGTAGTGATGTACTTGCAACCCTCTCTCCCTGAGAAGTGCTATGAGAGGGAGAAGGACCTTTGTGAATGTCCTGGGAGCCGAAGAGATGCCGAATGGTAGGCATCGAAACTGGAAGTGATGTTGGCCAATGGCGAAACGTAGTAATTTCTGGAATGCGGGATGGATTGGCACATGAAGGTAGGCGTCCGATAAATCGATTGACAGCATCCAATCTCCCAGATTCACTACCAGAAGAATGGACTGGACTCCATTTTGAAAGCCTCTATTTGAACTCTCTTGTTGAGCCGTTTGAGCTCCAGCACGGGCCGTAGATCCCCAGATTTTTTTCGCACCAAAAATAGAGGGGAATAAAATCCCCTGCCCCTTTGGTGCGAAGGAACCTCCACGACAGCTTCTTTCTGAATTAATTCTGAGACATATTGAGTGAGTAGCTTCCTCTTGTCTAGGGAAGATGGTATCTTGGTGGGTTGGAAGATAGCGTGAGGCAATGCCCCCATAAAGTTCCACTTGTGGGCATGTTTTATGGTGGAGAGAGTCCATGGGTCCTTTTTGTGCTCTGACCATACTTGGGCGAAACTCCTGAGCCTGGCGCCCACCTGAGCTGGGTGGGCAGGCAAGACTTCAAAAGGATTTCTGCTGGTCCCCTGTGGTAACGGCCTTGGTCTTCTGACCCCTTGCAAAGGGAGGGCGAGTAGGTCTCCAATCTCTCCTGAACTCCCTGCCGGGGCGATAGGATCTGGCATCTCTGTACCTCGCAGGCAGATTACGCCTGAAGGTAGGGCCCTTCTGAGGCTTGGGTCTCCTGTCGGAGGGGATAAGCCCCGACTTTCCCCCAGTGACCTTGGAGATCGCCGAGTCCAGTTTCGCGCCGAGCAGGTTCGTGCCATCGTACGGTATCTTGCACCAGTTAGATTTGGAAGCTGTGTCGGCGACCCAGGGCTTCAGCCATAATGCTCTGCGTGCCATCACTGAGGCTTAAATAGACCTAGCCGAGGAGCGAATGCCATCTACTGCAGCCCCTGCCACAAAGTCGCCTGCTAGCCTGATCTCTTGTAAAGTGGATAACACGTCCCCCTGGTCAGTACCTTCTAGGAGGGTCTTCTCAGCGTTGGCTGCCCATGAGGAAATGGCCTTGGCGACAGCCGCTGTGGCAATAGCTGGTCTACATGCTCCCCCTGCTGTAGAGTATGACTTCTTCAGCTCCAGGTCGATCTTACGGTCGAGGACATCTCGGAATGAGACTGCGTCCTCTATCGGCAAGGTGACGTGCCTGGCAAGCCGCATTAGAGACGAATCTACAATGGGAGCGTTGATGAGGGAAGAGACCTTAGACTCCTTCAGAGGGTACAACTTAGAGAGCTTATTGGACAGACCAGGCCGCTTATCCGGCTTCTCCCATTCATCCTTAATAAGGTCCTCCAACTCTTCGATGAAGGGAAACAATTCGGGATCCCTCCTTAACTCGGGGAAGTACTTCCCAACCTTCAGTGGTTCCGCTACGGGTTCTTCCCAGCCTATAGCCTCCTTGACAGAGCGAGCAAAAGGTTCGATCAACCCAAAGTCAATTCCAGACACCAGCTCACGTTCCTCATGATCGGAATGGGTCTCTGCTGGCTGGACATACAGACCGGAAGCGGATGACGTGCCTGGGATGGGGTCATCACAGGCCAGAGGAGCCGCGGTCCAGATTGATTCCCGCACTGACTCCCTTATGAGATCTGTAGCCACTCTGGCATCCGCCTCCTTCTCTCTGGTTGCTTCATTAAAGCAGGTGCGACAAGCGAGTTTTCCTGGCAATGCAGTAGCACCGCACACCCAGCAAGCGTTTTGCTGCAGGACGGGTATGGTAATGCTCGCGGTGCGGTGAGGGTGACCGTCTGCGGTGAGACCGGCTATGACGGGAGCGGCTGCGTCGTGATCGGCTATGTCTCGATCGGTGGTAGCGGGAGGATGATCTTGACCGACTTCTGCGGGACCTCCTGCTTGATGCATGTCTGGATCTCTCCCTGCGCCGCGGGCTTGCGTCTTTAGGCTGGATGGGACTGCAAGAAAAGCAGTGTTTAGTGGCCGGCTCTATTTTGTCTCTTCACTACTTACCTAATTTCTTATGTCGGCCTCCATACCTTGTTTGTTGGTAGTGGTCTGCGAGGGCAGTGGACTCCATGAAGTAGCAGAACAGCAGCAGATTGGAAAAGCTGAAGGAAAGCAAAAATATAGTTAAAAACAGAATAAGTGAAAAATTCAGGAAGGCCCTGAAGGAGGAAGAAGTTAGGGTACCTGGGAAAAATCCCCACGAAATTGGGGCAAAGCAGCAGCCTAGAAAGGGAAAAGGAAAATTCGTCTTTTTTAAATTTGGCGCCGCCGTCGCGGCGCTGATGACGTATACGCGCATGCGCAGTAGCGCCGCGTGCCTCCCGTCTCCATCTTGGATGAGGGCGAAGGAGACCGCTGGCGTCATCACCCCGCTGCGCGCATGCGCAGAACGGACAGGGGGACGCGGCAGAGCGGAGGGACATGGAACAACACTGCCCAGCAAGCCCAGAGCGTCACAAGGTATGATAATATGAAACGAGGAACAAGGAACATATACTGGGGAATAAAAGCATATAGGGATAGCTGTACTGGGAGAAAAAATAAAAAGTGGAGCCACTGCCTAAATAAGCTCATTTAGAGCCTGTATAAAATGCCAGGTACCTGCCGGGATTTAACCCCTGAGACCACCAGAGCGGGGTTCCCCCCATAAAGCTCTATTAGAGACTGCACAGGGGGGACTTCCAAACAGGAGAGGCTGAACCTGCTGGGGCGAAAGTGGTAGGAGGCAAGCTGTACGACCAACGTCTTGTCAGGTGAGGATAAAAAAAGAGAATAGTGCCGGGTGTCTCCCCTTTGGATTTTATAGCTAACCAATCCTGTCAGGTTGTGGGGGCGGAGTCACAACCCAGTGTGTGCTGCAATGAATGCGTCAGGAAAGGTATTTTGCACTTTATATACTAAAATAATTGCATTTCCATGTACTGTGGGAGACCAGATATAGTGAATGCAGGGTCCTGGACTTGGTAACACTTTAAAGAGCCTTTGTACTATACGACTAGGAATATTTAATATGTTGGACCCAATAGTAAAAATGACTTGATGGAGTTTTTGGTTTTTATTCCAGTGTTTAATGTCGGGCAGTACCGTAGGGATCTTGTGAAGAGTTTCAGTTCTTTTGAATTTTTCCTTCCAAACAATGAAGAGGGACAGAAGATAAGGAAGTGAGTATTATGATCTGTTTATTGTATAAAAAAATATAATTTGTGATTCTGTTACATCGGCAGACAGATGGTAAAATATTTCAGGGCCCATACTTTGTCATAATGCCTTGTACACACCATAGGAATTTCTAAAGAAAAAAGTCTGATGGAATTGTTTTTCTGCTGTTTAAAGCGGAGTTTCACCCATTTAAAGCGGCGCTCCACTCTAAAGTGGAACTTCTGCTCATCGGAACCCTCCCCTCCTCCGGTGTCACATTTGACACCTTTCAGAGGGGAGTGCAGATACCTGTCTAAATACAGATATTTGCACCCACTTCCGGGAGTCCTCTCTGCGGGGAGTACGTTACTTCCCTGCCACGCCGACTGTGTCTGGGAAACACTCGGCTCCCAGAACACAGCGGCGACCAGTGACTCGTGCTTTCACCGTAGGGAATCGGGCAGTGAACCTGGAGCGCTTTACTTCCTGATTCCCTCACCGAGGATGGTGGTGGGGGCAGCAGAGTGACGAGCAATCGCTCGTCCTCTGCTGCCGACATCGCTGGACTCCAGGACAGGTAAGTGCCCTAATATTAAAAGTCAGCAGCTGCAGTATGTGTAGCTGCTGGCTTTTAATTTTTTTTTTTTTGCAGCGGAGATCCGCTTTAAGCAGCCGCAGCTACAAAGTGTTGCTGCCGACTTTTAATAATCAGACACTCGCCTGTCCCACGGTCCAGCGTTGTGGGCACAGGAAGTCTTGCTTCTGTCCGCAGCACCGGCATTTTAACTGTGGGCACCCGGCTGTGGCTTCACAGCTGGGTGTGTGCTGTGACATGTCCCAGAAGATTAGAGGGAGAGGTGATCTTTCTTCCAGGGCAGAAAGTGGCAGCTTGGTGCCTTTAAAAACAGATTTCCGCCCAAAAATGACATGCCAAATGTGGCATGTCAGGGGGTCACCAGCAATAAAGCCGAAGCCGATGTGGAACTCCACATTAACTTTAGTACCATACTGAACCGAATCAATTGTTAAAGTGGATGTAAACCCGATTCATGAAATTTGACCTAAGCACATTGTAGTGTGTTCTCATCTCTCTCCAAAGCCCTAAGTCCCATGTTTTTCTGTTATCAGCGTGATAACTTTTGACACGCTCTCCTACAACCAAGATAAAAACCAAATAACAACCCGGGGAATGCCCAAGGAAAAACCAAGCCTACTTACCGACCAGCTCGCAGAACAACCAATTAACCTGTCTAACAGTATGCGTTAAAAACGGGTTTTGACTGCACACATTTGCAAACGCATGCGTGAGCCACAGAGCCGTGCCACGGCACCCTGTAATCTGTGGTCCTAACACTAAACAATGAGTGTCCCCACAATGGAGGCACATGCATTCTGATGGATAGATAGGGGCAGGTGGACTGAAGGGGAGCCACCCCTCCTTAAAGATACATGTAGCACAATGGCTGCAAAGGTGTTGGTGCGCTGAAAACCAGCCTGAAACTTTTGTGTCTGGGTGGGTGCTATAAATTGGCAGAGAGCTGGTCTATTCACAGCCCATTCCTTCCTTCTGCCTGTGTGGAGTGTGGGTGTACGCCTTTCCTCCAATCAGCTGTCAGTGTATGCCAAGACTTCACTCTCAGTGCTTAACAGGAAGAAAAAAATTCTAACACGATGTGCACTTTCTAAAGAACATAGCAAGCTGAAGATTATAGATATAAAAGTAAAACTTGTATCAACGGCGGATCCAGGGGGGGGGCAACGGGGCAATTGCCCCCCCCCCCCCCCCCGAGACATTTATGACACATTAGCTTGCTCAGGGTTTTTTTTTTTTTTTTTTTTTGAATTTTTTTTTTTTTTTTTTTTTTATTATTATTTTTTTTTTGTTATGCTTTGCTTTGTTAAATTAAACAGAGAAATACCTTTAAATTGCTTGCTGTGCTGAGTCTCTCTCTGACACATCAGCCGATTAGCGGTGCAGCCGCGGCCGCCGAGAGAGAGAGACTCGTCTATGTACTTATTACGCGGTCGCGGCGCACTGTAATGATGATACCAGCAGCGGAGGACGTGGTGGGTGGAGCCTCTTCCCTTCCCTGCACTCGTTGCTAACGCATGGGCCGATTGGCGTCTAGCAACGAGTGACGTCACGGTCAGTGAGTCACGTCGGACTCAGTCTCAGAGCCGACGTGACGCTGTGGCTGGCCGCTGACGGTGACCGCTCACCGCTGGCGAATAGTTGAAATAGTATTTGCCTGGGGAAATGGGGGGATGTTAACACACTTGTCACTTGCACAGTCAGTGCCACTACTAAGAGCCATTTCTCCGCCCCTGACTGTGTTGACCACACCTACCACCAGCACCTCCTCCCTCCATCTTCTCCACACTCCACACTACACTGAGTTAGTGTTGGCTCCACCCACCTTCTCCATCTTCCCCACCTGCACAGTCTGCAGAGCCAGAGCAGTGTGACTGAACTTGTTGAATTTGCGAAGATTACTGGACCTACCCGATCCATCTTTACTCCATTGCTCCTGCATGGGAGCCCCTCCCCTCACCAGAGCACCAAAATAAGTGAGTAAAAGAATAAATGAATGTCAGGTGTCAAGTCGCAAAATGCATGTGTGCCATTGATGGAAAGTCTCGACTTGTTAACTCTTAACCCCTTCAGCTCAGAAAAGTTATACCCCCCTTATGACCAGGCCATTTTTTGCGGTACTGTGCTGCGTTACTTTAACTGGCCAACAATAGCGTGGTCGTGCGACGATGTACCCAAATAAAATAGATGTCCATTTTTTCCCACAAATCGAGCTTTCTTTTGGTGGTATTTGATCACCTCTGCGGTTTTTATTCTTTGCGTTAAAAACATAAAAGGGCGAAAAAAATTTGAAAAAAATATATATTTGTTTTGCTTTTTGCTATAAAAAAATGTCTTCCTCAGTTTAGGCCAATATGTATCCTGCTACATATTTTTGGTAAAAAAAAATCCAAATATTGATTGGTTTGCACTTAATTTATAGCGTCTACAAACTATGGGATAGATTTATGGCATTTATATTTAAAACATTTTTACTAGTAATGTCGGCGATCATTGATTTTTAGTGGTACTGCACCATTGCAGCGGACACATCGGACACCTAATTGACACTTTTTGGGGACCAGTGACACTAATAAAGTGATCAGTGTTAAAAATATGTACTGTCACTATACTAATGACACTGGCTGGGAAGGGGTTAACATCAGGGGTTGATCAAAGGGTTGACTGTGTGCCATGGGTGTGCTTGCTAACTGTGTGGGGGGATGGACTCACTAGATGAACAGAGTGATCTGTGTTCCTGGTTAGCAGGAACACAAGATCACTCTATTCATCTCTGACATGACGGCGGTCTGCCTTGTTTACATCTGCAGACCGCTGTTCTATCTCTGTGGGAAGCGATCGCGGGTGGCTGGCAGAAATCACTGGCTATTGCACGAAATGGCCTACAGGTATGTAGTTTCGTCCAATAATAGAGCTGACCTGCTGCAGTATACTGTACACACTGCAGCTGGTCAGCAAGTGGTTAATCTAATTATAATGCGGGATATTGATTTAAATGCAGAGCTGCAGAAGGGCAAACAGCACTTTAATGTGGCCACCTGAATTTATTTTTATATTGACAGTTTTTTAAACATTTGTTAAAGCGGTTGTAAACCGCATAAACTTTTTTTTTTTTTTTTTTTCAAACCTGCAAGGCAAAAGGCATAATCGGCTAGTATGCACCGCATACTATCCGATTATGAAATACTTACCTCGGAACGAGGTGAACACCATTTACCTGGTCCACGCCGAGCAGGATGTCATCTTGCTCCGGCGTGTCTCCCGGGTATCGCCGCTCCAGCGCTGTGATTGGCTGGATCGGCGATGACGTCACTCCAGCGCGTGCGCGCGGGAGATTTAAAATCGGCAGGGTCTGGCGGATGCCGGTGCTTTCCCTGTGGATTCCCCCTGCGCATGCGCCGCCTGCATTGCGAGGGGAATATCTCCTAAACCGTACAGGTTTAGGAGATATTCTTTATACCTACAGGTAAGCCTTGCTATAGGCTTACCTGTAGGTAAAAGTGAAAACGTGGGTTTACAACCACTTTAAATCAATAAATCTAACACTGAATTTTAAACACTGACATGGCAATTGAGCAAAAATTTTCAGGGTCTCCATGCAATATTTTATGGTATTTCATGGTACAAAAGTTTATAGCCTAAAGGAAACAGAACAGGTGAGTTTATAAGGAAAACAATATAACCAATGTTGCTGTTATGTTATGTTATGCTGTTAGGAAGAACCTTATGCTCCTTTCACACAGGGCGGATTCTGTTTCTACTCTATGAGCGGCTGGGTGTAAACGGACTCTGCTCTCTGTTTACACCCAAATACTTCTGATCCAATTTTGTCTACACAGAATAGGACAGATCCCCTTCCATTTTTCTTAGAGCTGACAATTTTTATTGCTGTTGGGAACTGATAAGGCTACATTTGATGGTCACTGGTTAGGATGCATTGATCTTTTGTATCATGTCTGCAGTCTCTGATCGTCTCGTGTACCATGTCTGCAGTCTCTAATAGTCTCTTGTATCATGTATGCAGTCTCTGATCGTCTCTTGTATCATGTATGCAGTCTCTGATCGTCTCTTGTAACATGTCTGCAGTCTCTGATCGTCTCGTGTACCATGTCTGCAGTCTCTGATCATCTCTTGTATCATGTCTGCAGTTTCTGATCGTCTCTTGTATCATGACTGCAGTCTATGATCGTCTCTTGTACCATGTCTGCAGTCTCTGATCGTCTCGTGTACCATGTCTGCAGTCTCTAATAGTCTCGTGTACCATGTCTGCAGTCTCTGATCTTCTCTTGTATCATGTCTGCAGTTTCTGATCGTCTCTTGTATCATGACTGCAGTCTATGATCGTCTCTTGTATCATGTATGCAGTCTCTGATCGTCTCTTGTATCATGTATGCAGTCTCTGATCGTCTCTTGTAACATGTCTGCAGTCTCTGATCGTCTCGTGTACCATGTCTGCAGTTTCTGATCGTCTCTTGTATCATGACTGCAGTCTATGATCGTCTCTTGTATCATGTATGCAGTCTCTTGTAACATGTCTGCAGTCTCTGATCGTCTCTTGTACCATGTCTGCAGTCTCTGATCGTCTCGTGTACCATGTCTGCAGTCTCTGATCATCTCTTGTAGCATGTCTGCAGTCTCTGATCTTCTCTTGTATCATGTCTGCAGTTTCTGATCGTCTCTTGTATCATGACTGCAGTCTATGATCGTCTCTTGTATCATGTATGCAGTCTCTGATCGTCTCTTGTATCATGTATGCAGTCTCTGATCGTCTCGTGTACCATGTCTGCAGTTTCTGATCGTCTCTTGTATCATGACTGCAGTCTATGATCGTCTCTTGTATCATGTATGCAGTCTCTTGTACCATGTCTGCAGTCTCTGATCGTCTCTTGTACCATGTCTGCAGTCTCTGATCGTCTCGTGTACCATGTCTGCAGTCTCTGATCATCTCTTGTATCATGACTGCAGTCTATGATCGTCTCTTGTATCATGTATGCAGTCTCTGACCATCTCCTGTATCATGTATGCAGTCTCTGACCATCTCCTGTATCATGTCTGCAATGTATTCTTGCAATATTTAAACAGGGGGTCAGTTCAGTTATGGTACATGTATATGTCAACAATATATGTGCACTGCTGTTCGATAAAGCCAATTACTTTATGTAGTGTGCACTTTTGTACTTTAATTATAGAAACGGCAAAATGAGTCAGAAAAGAGTGAACTGCAGGACTATAGATTCTTTCTTCAGTACGAGTGCAAAAAAGGCATCAGGAGAAAAGCCAATAGTAGAAAGCACTTCAAGTATGAAAATTGACACTACCCCGTCCCCATCCTCTTCTGGTACATTTGTAGAGCCAATATCTGGTGAAACAGATCCTAATGTGTCGCCACTGCCTGTTGATACCCCACCTCAAACCAGCAGTATCTTAATTAATGACATTGGCACACATCTTGGGGAAAAAATCAATGACTACACCAAATGCTTGCTATTGGAAAATCCATGGCAACCTCCTCCTGGATATGACTTACCATTCTCTGTTCAGAACATGACTTCCAAGAATGGAGAAACTCGGGAAATAAAGAGATACTTGTCAAAACAACATATTGACAGTTTTCCTTGGCTTGTGTATTCTCCTGCCAAAAAGGGATTGTTTTGCAAGTACTGTGCATTGTTTGCGCAACATCGTAAAGGTGGTCATAACAAAGGCATGGCCCTTGGAAAATTGGTAATGGAGCCCCTTACTAATTTTAAAAAGCTTAAGGGCAAGGATGGAGATTTGGAAGTCCATGCAAGGCTTGTTTATCACCAGGAGAGTGTATTTGAAGGAAATGCATTTTTAAAAACCTACCATGCACCGGAAAATGAAATTGTTAATCAAATAAACTTGCATCGTCTTCAAAAAGTGAAAGAGAACCGAGACCGAATTCGTCCTATCGTTGAGTCAATTATATTCTTGGGTAGACAAAATATACCTCTGCGTGGCCACCGAGATGACGGTGCTTTAATGGATGACTCCACCCCAGAGGTGAATGAAGGAAACTTTCGGGAATTGCTGAGGTACCGTGTTGCATCTGGAGACAAAATATTAGAGAAGCACCTCCTTACTGCATCGTCTCGCGCTACATATATTTCAAAATCCACACAAAATGATTTGATCGGGTGTTGTGGTGATGAAATCACCAATGTCATTGTAGCCAGAATTAAAGAGGCTTGCTATTTTAGCATAATATTTGATGAAACTACAGACATATCACATACCGAACAACTTACACTTAATTTTAGATATGTCTACAATGGATCGATTCGTGAGGATTTCATGAAATTTGTAGATGCTTATCAATTTGCAACCCAGAAGGAATCGGGAATTGATAGTTCAGGTTCAGAACCCAGGCTTACAGGAAAGGTTTTAGGCCAGATGGTTGTCCAACTAATTAAAGACCTCTCCCTGGACATCACTCATTGTGTTGGCATTGGAACAGACAGTTGCAGTGTTATGTCTTCAGAGGTGGCTGGTGCTGTATCAGAGATTCTCCGTGTAGCACCCAACAGTTTCAGATGTCCTTGCTACAATCATTGTCTGAACAATTCAATTTCAAAGTCCTCAAGTGTCAGCAGTTCGCAATGCAGTAGCAGTGGTTAAATCAACCATTTCATTCTTTAACCAATCAGCAAAGCGTCATTTTATTTTAAAGCAGGAGTTAGGCTCTCAGCTTACCAGTCTTTGTGAAACTAGATGGGTAGAGCGCCATGATTCTCTCATTAGATTTCGAAATGGACTTGTAAAAGTGGTGAGTGCACTATCTGCAATATCTCAATGGAAATGCTCAAGCACTAGCTCAACAGCATCTACTCTCATCCATTCTCTGTGCAGTGCAGAATTCATTTTTTCCTTGGTTTCACTCATCAGTGTTCTGAAAGTAACCCTTCCTCTGAGTCGCTTCCTTCAATCCCCAACAATTGATTTGACAAGCGCATCTGACTGTTTGACTGATACCATGGCAACCATGGAGAATATGCGATGTAACGCTGATGGCACTTTTTCCACCTTGCATATGGAGGCTACAGAATTGGCATCAGAACTTGGGGTAGAACTAAAATTGCCACATCTTGTAGGCAGGCAAGTGCACAGATTCAATTGCAATGTAGAATCAACTGAGGAATACTACAGGAAATCATTGTATATCCCCTTGCTGGACAACATTATTAATGATTTAAAAACTAGTTTTCCCGAAAATTCGATGCAGTGTTTCCAAATTCAAATGTTGATGCCAGCAGTACTTTTTGAAAAAAAAATGGAAACCATGGTTCCTGTGGCTGTGCAATCATTAACACAGCGTTTCCACCCTCTTGTAGCTGATGGTAATCAGAAGATAATGGAGACATTGCTGCAGGGAGAACTAAGTATCTGGCTTACAAAGTGGAAACGAGAGTTGTCACAACAGAAGGAAATTCCAAAAACAGTTCTTGAAGTGTTGGACTTGTGTGACCAAGACCTCTTCCCAACCATCAGAAGTTTACTTCTGATCTTGGCAACGCTCCCTGTAAGTGTGGCCACAGCAGAGAGATCTTTCTCAACCCTCCGTCGTGTTAAAACATGGCTTCGGTCACGAATGGTGGAGGACCGGTTAAATGGCTTGTGTTTACTTTACATTCATAGAGATATTCCTGTGAATACTGACCGAGTTATCGAGCTGTTTTCCAAACAAGGAAAACGAAGACTTGAGCTGATTCTGTGAATTTTTCATGTTATTCTACTTACAAATAAAATGTTTCTGTTGTTGTGTGTGTTTGGAGACAATTGAGAGTGATAATGTTTGAGTTCTGCTGTTTGTTTTTTTGCACATAATTTTATATTGTTTGTGAACATTTTATCTGGGAATATTCTGTTATAAGTGTACAAACTGCTTATGATCTTTGTAATAATAAAGTTATATGTGGTTAAACCTATCCTGTCTGTTTGTAATGTAATAATCCAATCTAATGGAATAATAAACGTGCCACTGTTTTAAACATGGTTAGGACTGTACAATACGGTAAATACAGTTCTGTAAGCAACACATTATTTTCTGGCAGTGCCCCTCCCGAGACTAGACTCTGGATCCGCCACTGACTTGTATAGGGAGACTTGTTTCATCTCTCTGTACCATCTGAGGCTCTTCACTTCACTGGGTATATGTGAGAGTTTGCATCCACTTTCTTGTATAAAGTGAGCAGTTTCCTTAATGCTGGACATTGTCCTTGTAAAGCCTACAAGGCCCCATGTACTCTGACCTAGATTACACACAAAGCCACCTCTGTTCTCATTCAGTGTTGCTCTGATCTACTCGGGATAACCCAGTCACTATAAAGTTCAGAGAAAAATAACGCTTAAATCCCATTTTGCGGCTTTTTATTACTTATGTCAAAAATCTTTAAAATGCTGCTTTTTGTTCAATAAAGTTGCATGCTTTTGACAGGGTTTATATATTTTTTTATTCTGTATTTTCCTATAGGCAGTGTGCCTTATTGGCTTTAGAAGATGTCAGGAAGTACCTCGTAGAGGAAGGAGGGCATGTTGCTGTAAGTATACAAGTCTTCAACTGTCAAACATGAAGCATTGTATATCATTTTCTTACCACTTCTATTTATTTTATTTTTTTCACCTGGTGATCCGGCCAGTCGTACGTCGTCTGTATTACAGTGCCTCACTCTGGCTGAAGGAGCACAGGGCACCTTTGGAAAGCCAAGTTGTCTGTCAGTCTGGGGCAAGGGGTAGCGTTAGACTAGCAGATTTAGTTACACAACAAATTGATCCCAAACTCCAGCTAACACTTTATTAGCACTTGGACCCTTTTTTGGGGGGGGGGGGTAAAGGTTTTATATAAAAGCTGATTATTATAAGCACCCGTGTCAGTGGTGAATGGTTTGGCTCATCGTTGTAACTGATGCATCTTCAAGGGAGCTTGTTCTGTTGAAAAACAGACTTTTAATGGCCATATCACCAGGTGAAAATAAGGCGCCAAAAAAGAGAATGCAGTCACCACATCAAACAATTGGTAAGCGGCAATATGTTTGCTTTTGGATTTTATACGGCTTTAAGCAATTTCATCTATAATGTAAATCTAGATTTCCTCCCTGTTCTAATGTACATAGTCATTTTAAAAGGAAATATAGGTAAGGGGATGGGAGATTTTCATTTGATAAGTGTATATAAAGCCAAAACTCTCTGTCCCCTGAAATGAAAGTGGACATAGATGTACTTTAAGATCTTCTCAATCTTCTTTCATTAAAGGGGGGGGGTAGACGGGACGTCAACAGTGTAACTGTCAGTACTGTGAACACTCTGTACTGCTTGAAGGTGACAGCTGCTGCATTAAGCCCCTTTCACACTGAGGTTCTTTTCAGGCGTTTTGGGGCCTAAAAAGTGCCACTGGGGTTGGTGCACTTGCAGGATGGGGGGAAAAGTCCTGCAAGCAGCATCTTTGGTGTCAATGGGCAGCAGTGCTTTTAACCCTTTCCTCTGCTGCTAGCGGGTATTAAAAGCCCCCCGGTAGCGTCCGAAAAGCTCTGCTTAAACTAGTGGCGCTTTACCGCTAACAAAGCCCCCCCGCCCCAGTGTGAAAGTGGCCTCAGACTTTTTCTAGCTTCATTTCAAACCTGCTGCTACACAGAAACTGAAGTCGAAGTGAAATTCTTTGATTGCATTGTATATTGCTGGTTTCTTGGTTCTTTTTAATTGGACGTTTCCCTTTTAGGTTTTTGATGCAACAAACACAACAAGGGAGAGGCGAGAGACCATTCTTAAATTTGCTGATCAGCATGGATTTAAGGTGAGTTGCTTCCTTGTATCATAGCTTTGTGCTTGATTTTTATATAGTAGTAGCATGCAGAGCAGCATTGCATTTTATGATCATATTTGTTTCTCCCCCTTCTTAATCTAAATCTGTTAAGTTTGATTACAAAATTCTGACCTTTTTTTAAAACCCAAGGCCCTTGTAAACACTGTCTTTGATTTGCATAAGTACAGCAAACTTTCACGTTGACTTGCAAAGCCTTTTGGATGGCTTAGTCTTTTGAAGCACCTCTTCCCCCTCCAGTTGTAATGTCAATTGCATATTTTAATGGGAGCACCTACTCTTGCTATAAACCAGCTGTTATCATTTTTGGCACTTCTTGAGACTTGTTTGAAACATGTATGTATTTTATTTTTTTACCCCTTCACACCTAGGTGTGAAGGGTTAAAAAAATTAAATGCATACATGTTTCAAACAAGACACAAGAAGTGCCAAAAATAACAGCTGGTTTATAGCAAGAGTAGGTGCTCCCATTAAAATATGCAATTGACATTACAACTGGAGGGGGAAGAGGTGCTACACACGTATGTGTGTGTGTGTGTGTGTGTGTGTGTGTGTGTGTGTGGCCTCACTGGACTGGGCTTTTTGCTGTGGAACTACATCTATGTGTATCTGTCTTGGTTCTGGTAGTGTGCCGCACAGACCCCTTGGTCCCGTACCAACAATCGGGGCCCGGAATTCCTGGTCACCTGATCGCTGTGGTAGCCTCTGATTGCCTACCACAGTGATATCTGGTAGTGGTAAATGGTTTGGCTCATCGTTTTTAACTGCTACATCTTCAAGAGCTTGTTCTGTTGAAAAATGGACTTGCTGGCCATATCAGCAGGTAAAAATAAGGCGCAAAAAAAGAGAATGCAGTCACCACATCACAGAAATGGTAAGCTGCAATATGTTTGCTTTTGGATTTAATACTGCTTTCAACTATAATATAAATCAATTTCCTCCCTGTTCTAATGTGCATATTTGTTTAAAAGGAAATGTAAATAAGGGTTGGGAGATATTAATTTCACTTGCATTTGATTGTTGAAAGTGTATATAAAGTCTCTCTCCCAGCTGCTGACTGCAAGTCTGCTCTGCCCCCTGAAGGAAATAGAATTGAAGCCATTAAACTAGCTTGACACTTGAGCATCTTGCATTTACAGTATGAAATGGTAGCCTTCTTTTAGTAGGCTTGTTTACTACTGATATTTGTTCGTATAGTAGGTAGGTGATGTGAAGTTGAGTAGCTTGCTATCTGCTTACATTTTTAATCGCAAGAGTTCCTTGGAAATATATATATATATATATATATATATATATATATATATATATATATATATATATATATATATATATATATATATATATATACATGTAAATCAAATGGCCATTAGAAAACTTGTGGAATTTTAATGATCGTTTAGGCCCCTTTTACACTGGCGGAGTCTTTCCACTGAGCAGGTGGATGACCGGTCCATACCCGCTTCACTCTGACAGCCTGCTGTTCTCTTTGGGGCTGTGGGATGGAAATGGACTGACTGTCATCCAATCTGATCCCCATCAATCTGTCTTTAGCGAACAGGTTTGGATGTCGGCGGGTGTTAGGACACATGTCTGCTGACATCCTCCGCTCCATAGAACAATGGATGGTCCGATCAGGTCCGCCTGAAAAACCTGACAGGTTGACCCAATTGGTCCATCAGTGTGAAGGTGGCCTAACAGTGATGTCTGGCTTACTTTGAAATGGCCATGAACTAAAAATGTCTCTTCTTCCCTTGCATATAAAGACGTTCTTTGTGGAGTCGGTATGTGTTGACCCTGAAGTTATTGCGGAGAATATTGTGGTAAGCTGTATAGCCAATCTTTCCCATTTTTGTTCTTGCTTTGAATATGAAGGGATAATTTATGTCATAGGTTTATTCTAACTCTGAAAGCTTTAAGGGATCAATGAAAACCTTCAGATTTTTAGAGAAATGGGGTTTGCATACAGTCAGTCTTCACCATTTTGCAAAAAAGGCGTAGTTTAAAAATATTTATTAACTCGATACAAGTGAAGCTTTTTGATTTAGTAGTTTGGGGGGGGGGGGGGGGGGGGGGGGGGGGGGTCTTTAACAAACTCTAAAAGCTGTAAGGGAAAATTAAAGTGTAAAAATGTAGCAACGGGTCTGTCTGCAAAAGGGTTAAAGTATGTGGGTTTGACACATTAGGATTTTTGTGCTCATTTTTATAGAAGACTTTGGTCTTTTAACCACTTACCCCCCGGACCATATTGCTGCCCAAAGACCAGAGTACTTTTTGCGATTCGGGACTGCGTCGCTTTAACAGACAATTGCGCGGTCGTGCGACGTGGCTCCCAAACAAAATTGGCGTCCTTTTTTTTCCCACAAATAGAGCTTTCTTTTGGTGGTATTTGATCACCTCTGCGTTTTTTATTTTTTGCGCTATAAACAAAAATAGAGCGACAATTTTGAAAAAAATGAATATTTTTTACTTTTTGCTGTAATAAATATCCCCCAAAAATATATAAAAAAACATTTTTTTTCCTCAGTTTAGGCCGATACGTATTCTTCTACATATTTTTCGTAAAAAAAATCGCAATAAGCGTTTATTGATTGGTTTGCGCAAAAGTTATAGCGTTTACAAAATAGGGGGTATTTTTATGGCATTTTTATTAATATTTTTTTTACTAGTAATGGCGGCGATCAGCGATTTTTTTTTCGGTATTGCGACATTATGGCGGACACTTCGGACATTTTGGGACCATTGGCATTTTTATAGCGATCAGTGCTATAAAAATGCATTAGATTACTATAAAAATGCCACTGGCAGTGAAGGGGTTAACACTAGGGGGCGGGGAAGGGGTTAAGTATGCCTGGGTGTGTTCTTACTGTGGGGGGGGGGGGGGTGGCCTCACTAGGGGAAACACTGATTTTCTGTTCATACATTGTATGAACAGAAAATCAGCATTTCCCCTGCTGACAGGAACGACAGGAAGCTCCCGTTCCCCGCTCTGTACCGAGCGATCGCGTGTGCCCGGCGGCGATCGCGCCCGCCGGGCACACGCACGGGAGTCGGGGGCGAGCGGGGGGCGCGCGCCTCCGGCGGCGCGCGTGCGCCCCTAGTGGCGGCTAAGAGGTAGGACGTCCATTTACGTGGTCTCGCCTAGGAGAGCCACCTTGTGGACGTATAATGACGGTGCGGCGACGGCAAGTGGTTAAACAATCTTGTATCTACAGTGGGGGGAAGGAATGCGAACCCCCTTTGGAATTAACTGTGGCAAACTTTGACAAGAGGAGTCAGGGACTCTTTTTTTTCTCTAGTCTCTCCCTAATCCTATTATCTGAGCCTATGTGCAATGTATTTACCCTATTGCATCAGCCTAACCTTTAGAAAAACGGTAGCAGTCAGTTGGCAAAAATCAAGCCTAAGGGTTTACTTGGTCTCAGGGTTTTCACACCTTGTAGCATGCTCATAAAGGATATGCTATCCTTTTGACTGCATAGGGTAACACATTTATGCCACTGAAATGTATTTTTTATTTTTAGAAAATCTAACCTTCGCTTACAGCAGTGTTCCTCTTTGTTTTATAGCAAGTGAAGTTGGGCAGCCCAGACTATTTAAACTGCACCATTGATGAAGCCACTGAGGATTTCATGAAGAGGATAGATTGTTACAAAAACTCCTACGAGATGCTGGATGAGAACTTTGACAAGTATGTCCTTTGTTGCACCCAACCCACCTTCCTAAGTTTGTACAATGTATTATTATTACAGCAATGCTTTACAAGTTAGTTGTAATTTTTTGTTTTATGGATTCGCTGGAGCCTACTTTTTTTTTTTTTTTTTTTTTTTTTTTTATTATAAGGGGTGTCTTGGCCAGTGTGGGCTAGCCATACAATATTAGTGTTACTAAACCCAGGAGCCTGCATTCACTATAGCTGGTCTCCCACAGTACAGAGAACATGAAAATGCAATTAGTTTAGTGAATAAACTGCTAAATACCTTTTCTCATCAGCAGTATACAGCAATCTTGGGATTTATATCAGTTTCTGGTAAAGCTTGTAGGCAGAGTTTTTTTATTCTGCACTGACCTATCCTATCAGGATTCAGGACCTTTGACCCTCTGTCTGGACAGTGCTGATTGGCCCTGTGCTGATCACATGTGCACTCCCAAGGGAACAAAAAAACTCTGGTAATCCACCCCAAACTGAGCATGTGCAGCCTGACTCCAAACGCTCTACTATTCAGACCTGTTCTCGAGTCAGTGGAAGAAGAAAAGGATCTGTGCATGCAAGATCAAACAGCCTTACACAGTGTAGAGGATTAACCCCTTAGGTTCTACGGTGGGTATAACAAGCATGCTTTATGGCATATACAGACTGATTTTACTTTTGTGGGTTTTTGTAATACTTTAAGCACATAGACTGCTGTGTCAGGAGCTCACTGAAAAGTTTGGGCCTGCTGTGATAAAAGTCCCGCCCTCCTCTTAGACCAGGTTGTGTGATAGACGCAGTGTTCTGTCTATCACATGATCTAGTCTAGGAGGAGGGCGGGACTACTTTCACAGCACGCCCAAACTTTTCAGTGAGCTTCTGACACAGCAGGAGCAGGAGATCCCGATGCACACACTGAGTGGTGAGACATCGTTTGGCACAGTAAGGCTGCAATAGCAAGGGGGGCTTGTAATGATGCTGGGAGGCTGGAATGGTGAGGGGGGCTTTGTAATGATGCTGGGAGGCTGGAATGGTGAGGGGGGCTTGAAATGATGGTGGGGGCTGCAATGGTGAGGGTGGGCTTGTAATGATGGTGGGGGGGGGGGGGGCTGCAATGGTTAGGGGGGCTTGAGATAATGGTGAGGTGGGGCTGCAATGGTGAGGGGAGCTTGGAATAGTGAGAGGGGCTTGTAATGATGGTGGGGGGGGGATGCAATGGTGAGGGGCTTGTAATTATTGTGGGGAGCTTGTAATTATTGTGGGGAGCTTGTAATGATGGTGGGGGGCTGCAATGGTGAGGGGGGCTTGTAATGATGGTGAGGTAGGCTGCAATGGTGAAGGGGGCTTAAAATGATGGTGAGGGGGGGCTTGTAATGATGGTGAGGGGGGCTGCAATGAGGGCACAGTAAGGCGGCATTGAAAGTGAGGCTGCAGTGAGAGCACGGTAAGGCGGCATTGATGGGCACGGGTTGGGGGACTTTCAGGGTTTTTTTTGGCGGGGGGGGCAGCAGTGAAGGACCCGGCCCTCTAACGGTCTGAGGGACAGTGAACTGGCCCCCTGTTTAAAAAGTTTGAGGACCCCTGCTTTAGAGCCTCCCAGATCACTTTTTTTACATGGGAGCTGGCTGAAAACAAATTTTGCAGCTGTGAGCTTGTTTATACCACTTGAAGTCCAGGCCATTTTTAAATGGACAGCAAGTGGTTAAAAAGACCCCTATCCTGAAGTTTGTATGCTATTAATGCTTTTTACGAATGGTGTTCTCCTGTATTGCCTAATTCTATATATTGATTTGTCAGTCAGGAGAATATGGCCTTCTCTTTTAAAATAATGGCCATTGCTCAATCCTTTGTAATTCTGAGAGAAATAAGTCAACAGATATGGCCTTCTCTTATAATAAACGATATTCCCCTGTAATGCACATTCCTATTTTTATCAATGTCACAAGTCCGCAAATAGGGCCCTTGACCACTGAGCCTCTTTCTGAGATTTGTTTACAAGCTAAAAACGTGTGGTGTTTTTTTTATTTATTTTTTGCTAGAAAATTACTTGGAACCCCCAAACATTTTTTTTCCCCCTAACTCCCTAGAGAATAAAATGGCGGTTGTTGCACCGTATTTGCACAGCGGTCTTGCAAGTGCACTTTTTTGAATAAAAAAATAAGACAACCGTAAAGTTGGCCTCTCTCTTTTTCTCTTTTTTTTTTTTTCTCTATATTGTGAAAGATAATGTTACGCCAAGTGAATTGGTACCCAACATGTCATGATTCAAAAGTGCGCCATAGGCGACGTTTAAAAAAATTCAGCAGGTTGCATTTTTGAGCTGGAGGTCTAGGGCTAGAATTATTGCTCTCGCTCTAACGATCGCGGAGATCCCTCACATGTGGTTTTACGTTTTCATATGCGGGTTACACTGTTCTTTTAACACCCGGCGCCATTTTTGAATAGCTGATCGAGTCAGGATTACTCGAGAGGGACACTTTGGCAGTGACACTCGCCATAGGCAGAGGACGGCGCTGTGACAGCCCAGCCCAGAGTCCAGCCCAATAAAGAAGATGGGGGCAGGAGGTGACGGTGGCAGGAGGTGGGGGTGGTGTTTTAACATACAATTATATATAAAAAAAGAAAAGGTATTTTCATTTTCGGCCTGACTTTTTTTTTTATTTTGTTTCGGTTCTGAAATTTTCATTTCGGTGCACCTCTAATGAAAAGACAATAAAATATTTTCAAAAATGTGAGGGGTGTACTTTTATGCGATACTGTAGACATGTCTTTCAGTGGTTGAGATATATTGGATGGAAATTCTGTGTACAAAGGTATATTAGAGGTTGTCCAATTTGGTAAACATCACCCAAGGCTGCTTTATACATGGTTTTGACTATGGTGTACTCTTGCCTTGGAAAGCTAGTTGATGTTTTCCGTTTTTTATTACTGTTCCAACGATCCTCAAATTCTATTTGGCGACCATAAAAAAAAAAAATTCCTTGGCTTTAAGCGAGCTAGAAGGTACATAGTCTGTTATATTCCCAGTTCTGCAAACAGCTGGTTTACAGCCCTCCATCAAAGTAAAACAAATCACAGGATGTCTTGGGTTGAAAACTTGTGTCCTGAAGTTGACCTTTGTGTCTCTGAGACCCATACAGTCTTAAAAATCAATTTTGAAATTATGAAAATATATTTATTCGCAATAGTTCTGACATTTTGTCAAAGTTTGTTTCGTAGCAGTCTTTCCTTAGACCCCTTTCACACTGAGGCGGTTTGCAGGCGCTATTGTGCTAAAAATAGCGCCTGCAAACCAACCCTAAACAGCGGCTGCTGTTTCTCCAGTGTGAAAGCCCCGAGGGCTTTCACACTGGAGCGGTGCGCTAGAAGGACCGTTCCAAAAGTCCTGCTAGCAGCATCTTTGGAGCGGTGAGAGGATCGTGTTTATTACTCCTTCCCATTGAAAGCAATGGGAAACGGCGGCTTTACCGCTGGCAATGCGCCTCTGCTGAGGCGCATTGCGGGCGGTATTGACCTTTTTTCTGCTACTAGCGGGGATAAAACGGCACTGCTAGCGGCCGACTACCGCCGCAATTACGTCGGTATAGCTCCGCTATGCCGCCCCCGCACCTCCCGCCCCAGTGTGAAAGAAGCATAAATGTGACCAAACAAGAATATAAACTGTGTTCTTTAACGTGTACTTTTATTTGTTTTTTGTTTTTTTTTTCCATTTTAGGGAATTGTCCTATATTAAAATCATGGATGTTGGCCGCAGATATCTAGTTAACCATGTTATGGATCATATCCAAAGCAGGATTGTATACTACCTTATGAATATCCATGTGACTCCACGCTCCATATATCTGTGCCGGCACGGGGAAAGTGAGCTTAATATTAAGGGAAAGATTGGTGGAGATTCTGGGCTCTCCAACCGAGGCAAAGAGGTAATTTTATAGTGGTATGTAGAATAAGTATTTTCTCATTACTGGACAATAGAGACTGGCAAAGTAAGGACAGCCCTGTATAACACTTTCCACTACAGCAAGGCATTTTGAATTTTTTTTTTTGGTGTTTAGGTAATGTATGTCTTCTCCTTGTTGTGATGGAAGAAAACCACAAGACCGTAGCTGTACCCCCGCCTGGAATACAGTGGGCCATTGGGTTCTCCCGGCCTATGCTTGGCTATTGGCTCAGGGAGGTCTGCAGTATTTCCCCTAAGGTCCAATTCGTCAATCCCGGACTGCTGTTCCCTAAATGGTCCCTACCATTCCCATCTTCCCTCACTTATCCTACTCACTTCCCTCAGTTATCCTACTCCTACTTGTCATGAGAGGCATTTCCTGCCACAGTGTCTTAATTTATGGGGAACTTTTCAGACCTGTTTGAGGCCTGATCTTCTCTGGCTACTTCAGCAAAGTATAAAGTGACCCAGAGTTTTATGCAGAATCAAAATTGAAACATTGTTTTGTGTCCAGTAAACTGTTTCAATTGTTGATACTGCATAAACATCGGCCACTTTATCTGCTTTCCTGGGAAATTCTCTCATTTTAATAAATATAGTCTTTGCTTGTTTGGTATGTAGACCCACCCCACCTGAGGGGGAATGACGAATCCTTTAAAAGTTTCTAGCGATTCCCCTTGATATGGGCGAGTCCTTTTTGCTGCTAAGCATACTTCAGCAGATTATAGCATCTCGTTCAATTCAGAGGACCTGATACATGATGTTCACTCTGATATTTTGCAGATTAAAGGATACTATTTCTATACTTCTTGATGCAGTGCGCACATACCTTGACCTAGCGCAACTTGCGTCTGCTTTTCCATCAGTCCCCAGACTGAGTTTCCTCAAATGCCTGAGGAAAATATTAATAGTCCCTAATGAGAATGTTTTTAGTATTCAAGGATACGTTGGATAAAAGGTTAGAAACCCTTTCCAATGCCTAGTTTACCCTAGCAGGTCCCGCTCTGCAACTGCCATTGCGATTATGTCTGCCTGCCGGGTTCTAACTGTGTCTATCTATAAGGCTGCATTCACACCTAGGCGTATATACGCCTGAAGCGCAACGCTGCAGCCGCCCCTAATACGCTGGAGGGGTGATTTTACATGGTCGGCTATGGAGATGGTTCACATCTCCACGCCGAGACGCCTGAAGCTCAAAAGAAGTCCCGGACCCTTTTTTTCGGGCGGCTGCGGCGTTGGGGCATAGCCAACCATGTAAAAAAATCACCCCTCCAGCAAAAAAACAATGTTTAAAACGTCGCGTTTTGTCGCCGCAAATCGCGAGACAAAACGCCTATTTGATGTCGCCGCAATACGCGGCAGATCACCTACGCTGAGGTGTGAATGGAGTCTAAGGGGCCCCTCTGTCCTCCCAACAACTGTAGCTCTTACCTGTGCTGTTGTGTTGATGAGACCTGTTCAGAGAATTGCAGCAGTTTATGTAGTCTATAGGAAATCCTGTTCGTTATTTATTCATATGATGTAAGACCTTGTGAAATGGATGGATGCATGATAGGAGGAGGGTAAAAGTCCTTGTTCAGAATGAGATATCGCCTGCCTAGCTTTCTTGCTCTCTAAGAAGATAAGGTGATAATTTAGTTTGCTTTGCAACGTGGAGCTCAAAGTTGTACAAGACCAAGGTAATCTTTGCAAGTTCCAGCCTAGTGACATCTAGTACAGTACATGGGCCTGTGCCAGTTTGTATGCTCTTGTTCACATTAATGAATAATTTCAGTATCCAGTCCTTTTTACACACACGTCTGGGGAACTTTGTAGCAGTTCCTGAAAAATTATAGAGGAAGTCATACACGATGGGTGTGTGTGTGTGTGTGGGGGTGTGTGTGTGTGTGTGTGTTTTTTTTTTTTTATTTATTATATTTCTCCCTGTACTCCACTGATGCACCTCGCTGCTACTGGCATAGAGTGTGCAGTGCTGTTTTGGTCACATAATCTGATTTGTGTCTCCATGAAGATGTGTAGTCCATCTTGGGAGTGAGCAGGAAAGGGTGGCCAAGTTTTTTTTTTTTTTTTTTTTTTTTTGACTAGCTAATGGGGGTGCACCCCCTATGGATGTGCTAATACTGCACTATTCAGATAGCTTCACTGCCCAGTTCCATACTGCGCATGTGCGAGTAGCGCAGCGCTTTCCCAGTGGTCTCCCTGGGACCTGTGTGTTTCCCAGAAGGCAGCAGAGGGGGTTCGTGGGGTGACTCCCGTGGCAGTCTCTCCTCGAAAGTGGGTGCAAATACCTGTATTATACAGGTATCTGCACCCCACCTCCCCCCTGAAAGGTGCCAAATGTGACACTGGAGGGGGGGTTCCGAAAAGCAGAAGTTCCATTTTTGCGTGGAACTACGCTTTAACTGTTGATGCCTAGTTTCAGGCTGTTTGGGTTTCTACATGATGGAGGCTTTACCAGGTATATAACATGCACATATGTTTTGAATTCACATATATTCATTTGGGAAGATTGTTGCAATTTTACTCTTTAAATGTATACCCTTTGCCTTAATTTGCTAAGCAACTGAAGTGTCCGAATACATATTTGGTAATTTATGATTACAGACATTAAGGATGATTGAGGCTGAAAAAGTTGAACTTTTTCCTTTGTACACATTTATATAGATCCATTTCAAAGTAAAGTGCACTGCTTCAGTTGGGCATTATCTGAAAATGGAAGATTTCTTCTGGTTCTGCAATCTAATTCTGATAAGTTCACCATGCTGTTGACTTTATTTTTTTATGTTGAAATTTACCTTTGAATAGGGAAGTGGCAACACAATTGGTGTAATCCATTGTAATCCGGACCTGGTGTAACATTCTCAATCTGTTGTAACCGTGTGGGTTTCAGACCTTTCTTCATTATAATTTCTTAATCTTGTTCATAATGAATTTTGCAATTGAGTGAAACTTAGGTGAAATGTATCTTGAAAAGGTGCATCATATCTAATTTTGACATTTTTGTTTAAAAACAAAATGCTCTGCATCAAATATTACACTGTACAGAAGGTCTAACTTGTATTTGTTTCCCCCTATAAAACGAAATGTTGCTGGGACCTTACAAAAGTTGAATCTGTTTCGTATTACTGGTAGTTTCGCCTTTAAGTGCAATTGCACCTTTGGTAAGGGGAAAATCAATCCTCCAGTTTCTTGCTTCAGGGTGGCCCCTTTCTTTTGCAGAATCCTTTTGGACCCACTGTTGCCTATATGGGCTAGTTGTGTCTCCCAACAGTTTGTGCATCAGCATTTAAAAAAAATTGAATGTTGAAAGTATTTTAGCAAATATTGTGCAGATTCATACTCTTATTAGTAAATTGCTGTTTTAATAGTGTCCGTTCTCAAAATAAGTTTTAAGGGTCTACCGTCATTGGAACTATCTAGTGCAGTCTGTCTTGTAAGAAAAAAAAAAGCAGTTCACCAATGGCACAAGCTTAACATTTCATTAATGGGGATATTCAGTAATCCAGAATGTGCGGAGAGAGAGAGCAATTTATTATCAATAAACGGTGTTTACGCTTTTTAAATCATAATGGCAACAGACTACCCAAATGACCCTGGTGATTTTGACCTGATAACATGCGCACAAGTTGACACAAAGGGGTTGGAATGGCTATTAAAGGTAACCATCATCTGATCTGTTTGCTTGTATTTGTGTGTGTGTGTAAAAGGTCAATGAGTTTCTGGACTGCTGACCGACCCTTGTATCTTTCATCCAGTGCTGCACTGACATTTCTGCATTCTTCAGGAAAGCAAAAGAATTGTCAAAAGATCTGCAGGAAAAGGTAGTTTTTCTGTATTAAATAGAAAAAAGATATCCAAGGAATTGAATGCCAAGCAGCAGTATTCTAATCAAGAAGTGGAAAATTAGAGGGTTCTGTTGAAACCAAACCACTGTCAGGTAGAGCAACTAAAATTTTAGCCACAACTGCCAGGAAAATTGTTTGGGATGCAAAGAAAAACCCACAAAATAACTTCAGGTGAAATACAGGACTCTGAAAACCTGGTGTGGCTGTTTCAAGATGCACAATAAGGAGGCACTTGAAAGATTGGCTGCATGGTCGAGTTGCCAGAAGTAAGCCATTACTATGCAAATGTCACAAAGTATCCTGCTTACAATATGCCAAACGGCACAGAGACAAGTCTCAAACCACCTGACACAATGTCATTTGTTGTGATGAGACCAAAATTCAGCATAAACGCAACATTTGAAGAGGAGTCAACCAGGCCTATGATGAAAGGTACGGAGGTGGATCGCTGATGTTTTGGGGATGTGTGAGCTACAAAGGCACAAGAAATGTGATCAAGATTGACGGCAAGATGTATGCAGTATGTTATTTAACATTTGCATTCATCAGCCAGGAAACTGCGCATGGAATGTACTTGGACATTCCAACATGACAATGATCCAGAACACAAGGCCAAGTCGACCTGTCTTTGGCTACAGCAGAATAAAGTGAAGGTTCTGGAGTGGCCATCTGTCTCCTGATCTCAATATCATTGAGCCACTCTGTGGAGATCTCAAACATGTAGTTCATGCAAGACAGCCCAAGAATTTACAGGAACTGGAGGCTTTTTGCTAAGAGGAATGAGCCGCTTTACCATCTGAGAAGATCAAGAGCCTCATCCACTAATACCACAAAAGACTTCAAGCTGTCATTGATGTTAAAGGGGGCAATACACGGTATTAAGAACTGGGGATGTAAACGTTTGATCAGGGTAATATGGGTAGTTTCTGTTGCCATTATGATTTAAAGAGTAAACACAGTTGATAAAAAATGGCTTCAGCCAAACACTAAGCATGAGTAAAACATGTTTTTTGTGTCATTCATGTTCTCTGAAAAATGACCAAGAAATCATAAATGATTTATATTTACATTAACAAACCAGGTGTTGTGCCAAAAAGCTGCAAGAACACCTTATCTAGCTTTTAAAGCTGCTAGCTTTTTTTTTTTGTGCTAGTGTTCTTGTGTGAAGAGCCTCCTTCTCTTTACCAAGGGAAGCTTATCTCTTTCCTCCTGTAGGTTTTTTTCTTTTAAGATAAGTCTCTTATCAAGGTTTCAGGCTGCACCTTAGCCACTGTGGCTCCTTCTGAAGCCTATGGATCGATTTACTCTTAGACTGAGCCTTGGGGGGGCCGTATCTGTACCCTCCTTGGATGACGAGTTAGAGCCAGGACTGTGGTCTGCCAGCAGCGGCCCTTTCCCTGAAAACCCCTTTTGATTATGCCCACCATGTGTTTACATCCTGTCTAGCATGTGAAAACCTCTGCCGAGGTAAGTGGCTGACGCTCCTATACCTTGGCCACTAAGAAATGTGGACTACAACACTTTTTTTTATAGATAGATTGTGTGTGTGTGTGTGTGTGTGTGTGTGTGTTTGTGTTTATTTATATATATATATATATATAGTGTGTGTGTGTGTATATTCTCGTGTGCGTGTCACATCTGGTACTACTGTGCCTGCATGGACGCCTTCAGAGTTGATTTGTTAAGCATGTGCGAGACATTATTTTTTATTTTATTTTCCGTTGGCGCATTTTTCTCAGTCAGCACCTAGTCCATGGGTCCTTCTAATGTATAGAACAGGGATCCCTGGACACCTAGGTACCGCAGGCTATGGTGCCTGGCACAAGTTAGAATTCCTGTTTTTTGTCCAGTATAATTAAACTTTTGCTTAACTTGGTTTCTAGTATATCGTTGGCACGTCTGTTATTTAATAGTGGTCTGAAAGTCTGTTTTGTTGCACAATTGTAAACTGTTTTGTTTTTTCCTCAGTTTGCCAAATGCTTGGCTAAATACATCCACGAACAAAATATCCATGATCTCAAAGTGTGGACAAGCCAGATGAAGAGGACAATACAGACAGCAGAGGCTCTGGGTGTACCATATGAACAGTGGAAAACTCTGAATGAGATTGATGCTGTAAGTGTTCCTCCACCAGGCATAGTTTTAAGGGCTCCATTCACATTATGTGCAGTGTCTGTTGTCTTCTTCCCCCCACCCCCTCCTTTTTTTTTTTTTTTTTACACTGTGTACATGCCAGTCATTGAAAGAAGCATAGAAATCAATTATTTTCCTAGTGCCCAATTCACTATACAATACTGGTGTGGGGGGAAAAATGCAGTGCATTGGATGGCACCCCATGTCACAGCATTGCAGCGCAGTTTTGTTGCATGTGGTGTGAACAGGCCCTAACTTTGGGTTTTGTCCACCCCCCCACTGTCTTATACCCTCACCACCTAAAACTAAAGTCAGCCTGGCCTTAGCCCTACTTATAAACCTGCAAGTCACCTGTTTTTTTAAGGCCTTGTGCACACTGGATTTTTAGCTGTCTAGCAGGAAAACACTTGATGTGTGTAAATGCGTTTTTACGTGTGTCAAACGCTAGGGTGGTAACTAATTTCATAAATGATTATTCTGGCCAGTAAAATGAATTGGTGCTCAAGTGCCAAATGCACCTAGCGTTAATGTGCATTTACACACTTGCGTCACAGGTGCATCTTCTTCTTTTTTTTTTTTTTTTTTTTTTTTTTCTGCTGCTGCATGGGGGTTTTTTTTTCTTTTTCTCTCTTCTCTGCAAAATGTACATTTCTTTCACGGCAGTGTGCATTGCTGTACATTTCATGTGATTCGGTATGTGCGCTGCAATAAGATGTATCATGCCTGCATTTTATCGCTGCGTTGCAGCATGAATGGGACACATGGGAAACAAATTTCCTGCGTGTCCCTGCAGTGACGCATTTTATGAAGCGGTAAAATGTCTGTCACTGTATACAGTGTGAATTCGCCCTTACAGTTACAAATTTTACTACCAATTTGCTTTTATCTAGAAAAAGTTCTCCCTCTAGTGGTGGTAACCAGAACTGTGCCAATGTAGAGGCTGTAAATTATCGTTTTTTTAAGAAAAAAAAAACAGTGGAAATTGTAACATGGTTAGTTAAAGCTGAACTAAACCCATAAATTTAAGTTTCCTAAAAAATGTACATGAATATCTGTCATGATTGCTTGTGCTTTTAACTGAACGGTCAAGCCTTTAAATGTTTGTGTTGGCTGCAAATCAAATGGAGGCCAATGAAGCTGCCATTGTAGCTGTAAATGTTTTTTCAGAAATCCAGGCACAACTTTTTGTTCAGGCGTTTCCAGTAAAGGGTATACGAATACTACATTTTACGAAGAATATTTGGGACAACTGTGCTCCCAGTAATGTGGCAAGAGTTTGGGGAAGGACTTTACGTTTTACAATCTAGTGTGGCCGTGCCCCTGTTCCTAAAATTTGCATTCCAGACGACATGGTTTTACCAGTTTTTGGTTGGGAGTAACTTGAGTGTCCTGTACAAAGCGATCACCCTAAATCCTACTGAGCACATTTTCGTTTGAGTTTGAAACGCTAATTGCGTATTATAATTTTTTTTTTTTTTTTTTAAGCTTAATAGGCGCAAATTCAAACACTCAAACTTTGTGTAAAACCTCCCCAGACCGTTTGGGCTGTAGCATCTGCAAAGGAGGTGCCACATCCATAGTCATACTTCCACAAATAAGTGAACAGATTTTGCATTTACCTAACTATTCATAATCATTAAATCTTTGTTTTGTATGGTGTGTGTTTTTTTTTTTTTTGGAATCGGAATTGTATATTTTTCAGTGCTTATATTTCATGATGCACATAAATTATCCTGCTGTGTTTCTGCTAGGGTGTATGTGAGGAGATGCGTTATGAAGAAATTCAAGAGTCCTATCCTCTGGAGTTTGCCCTGCGGGACCAGGATAAATACAGATACCGCTATCCAAAAGGAGAGGTCAGTGAGCATTTTGTCAGCAAGAATATAAATAATACAGTATAAGGTTTGTACCGCATTGGCATGTGGGTTGCAGCCGCATGGGAATGGGTTGCCGCTTGCACCTGCCTTATTGTCCGCTGCTGCAATCACCCGACAGTGACATTTCTTGTTTTTTTTTCTTCACTGCAACTGCTTGTATTCTGTGCAAGAAAAATAGTCCGTTAGGTTCCAGAATTAAGTGGCTTGCAATAAGTGACATTCACAATGGGATTTCCAACGTGCCTGTAAAGTTACTTTCTTTGAGCACAGTATAGGGCACAGGTGTAGTGTCTTGGATTACTGGATTATATGTTTCTACCTTGAGGTGATTGGACACTGGCAAGAAGAGCTGTAAGGTCACCCATATAACCCCTCCCACTCCCAGCAATCCTCGGTGTCATTGAGGGTTTTTATGTTTATGTTTTAGCAAGAATATGACCAGGCGAATGTAAATGGGTGTGTGTGTGTGTGTGTGTTTGTTTGTTTGTTTGTTTGTTTGTTTGTGTGTGTGTTTTTTTTTTTTTTTTTTTTTTAAAAAAAAAAAAAAAAAAAAAAAGAATACACACTCTTACACACTCTTACTTCATGTGCAGCTTTAGTAGTCGTTGACAAATGCAATTCTCACCTTCAGCTGTACAGAAATTACTTTGATCTGCAGGTCTGAAGTGTAGAGTGGTAGTGTAAAAAAAGACATTTTAGCCAAATTGCCCAAAAGGGGAATTTCTGCCTTTTTAAAGTGGATATACACCCTCTCCTATATCCAGTGAAGTAAACAGCCTCAGATGATACAGAGATGAAACTAATCTTCCTATAAATGTTTTTTACATATGTATATCTGCTGTCGCCTTTAGAAGGTGCACATAGTGTTAGACAATTTTCTTCCTGTTTCAGCAGTGGGAGGGGGGGCTGGGATTACACTGCGTGTGAGCTGATTGGAGGAAAGGCACACCCCTCCCCCTTCACATAGGGCAGTGTTTCTCAATTCCAGTCCTCAGGCCCCCCCAACAGGTCAGGTTTTCAGGATTTCCCTCAGATGAAAAGGCTGTGATGATTACTAAGGCAGTGAAACTGATCAAATCACCTGTGCAAAATAATGGAAATCCTGAAAACCTGACCTGTTGGGGGGGGGGCCTGAGGACTGGAATTGAGAAACACTGACATAGGGGAACAAAAACTTTCAGAGCTGTTCTAAGCTTCTTCCTGACACACATTTCTAGCTGCATTTATCTCAAGAGTCAGAGAGCTTGTCAGAAGTTAACATGCTGATAACACAGGAGCGGAGCAGCAGAAAGACACAGGACTTAGGGCTTTGTAGAGAAATAAGTAAACTCTACAGATACATGTTCCCAGGTCAGATTTCATAAGTGGGGCTTGCATCCACTTTATTCACACTTTTTATATTTTTAGATATATATATATATATATTATACACTGTGTGTGTGTGTGTGTGTGTGTGTGTGTACTTTGCATACATCATAGAACCTATATGCATATACAGATGAATCAGGGACTTGTGACTGAAAGGTGTCTGTGTGTGTTTTTTGTCTAGCACTGTTTAATCCAAATGCAGGAAGTTTTGCTTAATGGTGCTCAATCGCTGTTTGTGTAGCAAACCAATCTTCTGCCCTTCTTCCCCCCTTCTTTTTTTATTTTTATTTTTTTTAAACAATAACGCGCTAATATGGTTGTTTATTGTAGTGTGTGTATATATATTATTATTTTTTTTTTTTACTTTCCAACTCCCTTTTTATGGCAGATGTAATTCAATTATCTCTGTTCTTGTACGGTAAAAGACATGTTCCCATATTGTTTCTTCCGAACTGCAAACACAGCTAATACTTGTGTGTTTATGTACACTATACCAGGAAACCTTTTAGCTCAACAGCTGTGTCCTGTTTATTGCAGAGCTATTAGCTACCTAACCTGACCTGCCTAATGACTGTAAAAAGACAAATCCCAGTTATAAAGATGGGGTATCATCAGCTAATGGCTAAACACAGTTGACTTGTCTAACGGCACTGTCTATTTGTATTAAAGGTTCCTTTTTTGATACAAGAGGAATATGTCCAGTTTGATGGACTCAAAAATGCCCAAGCCATTTTTAACTTTTGTACCAGTACAAAATGTCAAATAGTTTAGTCTAAAATGGTGACTGGTGATAAATGGTGAATAAAACTTCATAGCTCCAGAAAACGACTTGACCCCATAGAATTTACCAAAGGCCTTGCGTCTGTAAATATGAAAATGTTTCTTGGCATTTATTGTTGCCAATAAAGTTTCCTTTTTACAGACAATGTTGGCTACTGAACTAGAGGAAATTGTTCCTACTAAAGAAAAAGGGGACTTTTGCAGTTTTTAGGTTGAGGCTATGGCTTTAAATGAAATCTACTTCATCCAAAAGTAGTCATGTAATGCAGTTATAGTATTGCACCCGACAATGAGGGAAAATCCTTGATCTCCTAGCTGAATGAACAGCTCATAACTTCTAAATCTCTGCAAATTGCAAGTTCTTTATTGAAAATTGAGTCATTCATAGAGGCAAAGTCCCCATTTCTTAGAAGTTTGCTGTATGTATTCAGATGCAATACATTTTGTATGGTTTATGGTGTCCCATTTTATTTGGCAAACAAAAATTTTTAACCAGCACACAAGCCAGCCAGCACAAAATACCTGTGTAATCGGTCAACCTTTTGGGTAAACAAAGCTGTCCTTCCTTTTTGCATTGAATACATTTTGCAAATACATGTAAAGCCACACTATTGTATCAAGGTACCTCTGTGGAGTTTAGTCCCTATCTAAGCTCTCAATTTGGGACATACAGTGCCTTTAAAGTATTCGTACCCCTTAATTTTCCACCTGTTATTTTTACTATCAAAAACATAAATACATTTTATTGAGATTTTAGTTGAGCTAGACCAACACAAAGTGGCACATCATTGTGAAGTGAAAGGGGAAAACGATAAATGGCTTTCAAAATTATTTACAAATCTCTGAAAAGTGTGGCATGCATTTGTATTCAGCTCCCTTTTTTACTCTGATACCCCTAATTAAAATCGAGTGGAACCAATTGCCTTCAGAAGTCTCCTAATTGGTAAATAGTCCACCAGTGTGTAATTTAATCTCAGTATAAATACAGCTGTTCTGTGAAGACCTCAGAGGTTTGCTGGAGAACCTTGGTGAACAAACGGCATCATGAAGGCCAAGGAACGCACCAGGCAGGTATATAATTTATATATATATATATATATATATATATATATATATATATATATATATATATATATATATATATATATATATATATATATTCTCTCCCAAGTGTTGAACATCTCACAGAGCACTGTTCAATTCCTCATTCGAAAATGGAACGAGTATGGCACAACTGAAAACCTACTAAGACATGACTGTCCACCTAAACTGACAGGCGTGGGCAAGGAGAGAATTAAACAGAGAAGCAGCCAGGAGGCCCATAGTAACTCTGGAGGCGCTGCAGATATCCCCAGCTCAGGTAGGAGAATCTGTCCACAGGACAACTATTAGTCACGCACGCCACAAATCTGGCCTTTATGGAACAGTGGCAAGAAGAAAGCCATTGTTGAAAAGGCCATCAGAAGTCCTGTTTGTGAAAAGCCATGTAGCGGACACAGCAAACATGTGGGAGAAGGTGCTCTGGTCATGAGACCAAAATGTAACTTTTTGTCCTAAAAGCAAAACGCTATGTGTGGTGGAAAACTAACACTGCACATCACCCTGAACACGCCATCCCCACTGTGAAACATGGTGGTGCAGCATCATGTTGTGGGGATGCTCTTCTTCAGCAGGGACAGGGAAGTTGGTCAGAGTTGATGAGATGATTGATGGAGCTAAAATACAGGGCAATCTTAGAAGAAAACCTGTTGGTCTGCTAAAGACTTGAGACTGGGGCAGAGGTTCACCTTCCAGCAGGACAATGACCCTAAACATACAGCCAGAGCTACAAGGAAATAGTTTAGATCAAAGCCTATTCATGTGTTAGAATGGCCCAGTAAAATATTAACACATAATCAAATTGACAATCTGTGACAAGACTTCAAAATTGCTGTTCAGCTCTCCATCCAATCTGACAGAGCTTGAGCTATTTTGTGACGAATGTGCAAAAATGTCACTCTCTCTAGATCTGTAGATGTGCAAAGCTGGTAGAGACATCCCCCCCCAAAAAGACTTGCAGCTGTAAATGCAGCGAAAGATGGTTCTACAATACTTTACTCAATACTGAATACAAATGCACGACACACTTTTCACACATTTATTTGGAAAACCATTTATTATTTTCCTTCACAATTCTGTACCACTTTGTTATATGTAAAATCCCAATATGTTGATACATATACGTTTTTGGTTGTAACATGACAAAATGTGGAACATTTCAAGGGTGTATGAATACTTTTTTAAGGCAATGTATATTAAGCAGTGCATTGATTGAGAACAGGCTTACCTGGAGGTAACCAGTTTCCCTTAAAGGTACAGGGACACCAGAAAAGCCCAGACTCGCTGATTTGCAGCAGAAGACCCCCTTTTGTGTGTCTGTCAAACCAACAAGGCAGAAATGAAAACTGCTCATATGCTTGTTCTACATTGTTGCCATTTTTGTTTCAGCTGCAGCATTTTGTTGTGAACTGAAACAATAGGATTTGCCTGGTTTGTGTGCTGCCCAATGCAATCCAGTGCAACCCAATGGGCCAGGTGTGAGTGAGTGAAAAATGTGTATAGCGCTACACATGCGAACTGAATCGCCTCTGGGCGCTTGTTTGACCACTTCTCTCTTGAGCTCAGAAGAGGTGGGTTTTGAGCTTTCTCCTAAAGGCCAAGTGGTTCTCCTCCAACCGAATGGAGGTTGGCAAAGTGTTCCAAAGTCGAGGGCCTCGGACAGCAAATCTTCTTTCTCCTTTGGTGTGAATCCATCCTTGCATTAGATATGTGAAAAAACTAATCCATCCCTTTTTTTTTTTTTTTCTCAGTCATATGAGGACTTGGTACAACGTCTTGAACCTGTGATCATGGAACTGGAGCGCCAGGAGAATGTTCTAGTTATTTGCCATCAAGCTGTCATGCGCTGCCTGCTGGCCTACTTCTTGGATAAAAGTGCAGGTACACACTTGGAGAGATAGGGAAGGCTGTAATTAAAGGGGGCATTTCTATAGAGGTCACAGGCTGGAGAGTGGGGTCTGGTGGTCCTTTCATAACATGTTACACCATAAATATGGGTGTAACCTGTTATGAAATGTGAACTTGGCCTTTTAACCCTTTCATTGTCAGCCATTTTTGCATGTTTAAAAAATAATTTTAAGCCTGAAGATTACATAAAATCCCCAATTATTATATATTTTCTGAAAGACTCCTTGGAGAAAAAAATGAGTGGTAGTTTAAAAAAAATATATATTTTTATGTCGCTTGATATTACCATAAAGGTCTGGGGAATAAAATTCCAGTAAACACGCTAAAGTGAATTTTAGGACAAAACGCAATAAACGAACCACATTTTTTGGTAAAACCTAAAAGACCAGGTTGCAAGGAGTAAATGGATACCTAACATGTCCTTCTTCTCTTTTTTTTTTTTTTTTTATAATTATTAAATTATAATTAATTATATATTGAACGTGCAAACAAATGCATGTCGCACAAAGCATGAGAGGTTAAATTTGTGAAGTAGATTCAGACTTTAAGACCCAGCGGGTAAGGAGGGAAAATCCAAGCTTCAGGACACAGCGAGTATAAAGTGTTCCGCACAATCGTTCCTCCACCACACACTCTACAATGTGTGTATGCTTCTGCGAGCCAATGCAGTTCTCTGCCATTCCAAACAACCAGTGGCAGCCTGTCTATTCGGGGCACGGGTACCGCCCCCCTCCCTCCATCAATGCATCTGGCCCCCTAATCTACATGCATGGATTCCGTGTGTGTGTGTGTTTGTTTTTTTTCACCAGATTAGAGCCAGAGGCTTCAAAAAAGGGTGGGCTCTGGTCGCAGAGCCCACCCAATTGTGTGACAATAGCGAGTGAATATTCTCTATTGTCACACTGATTCTCCTCCTGACCAATCGGGAAGTTGGTCCTGAGACCCGTTTCCTGATTAGCCTAAAGGAGAAGCGATGCGATTTGGAGGAGTAGGGAGGAGACAAACTCACACTGATGCAAAGGACTGACCCTTTAGGTCTGATCCACTGCCCCCGCCATGCAGAGTGCTGTCAGTTCCTCCATGGATCACCCCTGTGTCGGCACACACCACGCGCACAGGTATCCATGTGCCTCTGTTTTGCAAGATATCTTCCCCTCCTGGTTCTTATCATAGTTACTCCTCTTCACTATGAGGGGGGAAAAAATGAATTGCCTTTTTTTTTTTTTTTTTTTTTTTTTTATCATTCCCGCTTTTTCTTAGTGTCTGTGAGTCAATGTTTTAATGTTATCTTGTGTGCTATTTTACAGATACGCTGCCTTACCTCCAGTGCCCCTTGCACACAGTCTTGAAACTTACTCCTATAGCATACGGTAAGACCCTGTTTTGTAAATCTAGCGGCAAGTCTTTTCTGTTTCCCCCTTCTCCTTTATTTTGCTTAAAAGTGAAATGGTCTGTTTTGTATGACCTGCTTCATTTCTCACAGGTCTGAGAAGTCACTGTCTTGTGGAGGATCAGTTACTTTATTTTTATTTTTTTTTGCATTTATATAAGAAGTCATGTTTTCATTATGAGCACAAAACTTTAACTGAATGGTCTAAGGTACTCAGTGGTGTACCCCAAGGTTCAGTGTTGGGACCCTTACTTTTGATCATCTTTATAAATTATATAGGGTCTGGGATTAAAAGTACAATTTCAGTCTTTGCAGATGACACTAAGCTATGCAGTGTAATAAGCTATGCAGTGTAATAGCGTCCTTATAGGATGTCTCCAATTTTTGTAAACCTTAATGCACTGACTAATTGTGCAAATGGGGTTTAATGTTTAGTAAATTTATGCACTTGGGGGCTATGAATATGCATGTGTCATACATACTGGGGGAGTTAAATTTGGTAAATCCATTGTGGAGAAGGATCTGGGGTTTTGGTAATCTTAAGCTTAATGGCATGCAATGCCAAGCTGCAGTTTTCCAAAGCAAGAAAATATATTTCTTGTATTAAGAGAGGTATGGACTCCAGCGAGAGATATCATTTTGCCCCTGTACAAATCATTAGTAAGACCTCATCTGGAATATGCAGTTCAGTTTTGACACCAGTTTTCAAAAAGGATATTGGGGAACTGAAGAAAGTGAAGCGAAGGGCAACCAAACCGATAAGACATGAAGGAGCTCGGCTATGAGGAAAGATTGGAGAAACTGAATGATTTCTCTCTTGAGAAGATGAGGTTAGGGGGGAGGGGATATGATCAACCTGTACGAATACATAAGTGGTCCATATAGTGAATTTGGTGTTCAGTTATTCACTTTAAGGTCATCAGAGCACAAGGGGGCACTCTGTACATCTACAGTTGTGGCCAAAAGTTTTGAGAATGACACAAATATTAGTTTTCACAAAGTTTGCTGCTAAACTGCTTTTAGATCTTTGTTTCAGTTGTTTCTGTGATGTAGTGAAATATAATTACACGCACTTCATACGTTTCAAAGGCTTTTATCGACAATTACATGACATTTATGCAAAGAGTCAGTATTTGCAGTGTTGGCCCTTCTTTTTCAGGACCTCTGCAATTCGACTGGGCATGCTCTCAATCAACTTCTGGGCCAATTCCTGACTGATAGCAACCCATTCTTTCATAATCACTTCTTGGAGTTTGTCAGAATTAGCCCAGGTTCACACTGGGTACGAATTGCTTCATCTCAAATCGGTGGCATTTGCCGGCAATGACGCCGTCCTAATCAGAGCGACGCCGCACCTGCGGCGCTGCACCGATTTCAAAAAGTAGTTTCTGTACTACTTTTTGCGATTTCGGGACGCGATTTACATGCACAGATGTCTCTTAAATCGCGGCCGAAATCAGGACTGCCAGCGGGACTGAAGCCGTGCGAGTTCAGATGAACTTGCACGGCTTCACTCCCGCAGCCCAGTGTGAAACAGGGCTCAGTGGGTTTTTTTGTCCACCAGCCTCTTGAGGATTGACCACAAGTTCTCGATGGGATTAAGATCTGGGGAGTTTCCAGGCCATGGACCCAAAATGTCAATGTTTTGGTCCCCGAGCACTTTTGCCTTTTGGCACGGTGCTGGAAAATGCATTGTTCTTCACCAAACTGTTGTTGGAAGAAGTTGCTGTTGGAGGGTGTTTTGGTACCATTCTTTCCTGGTGCCTCCATGGCAGCATACCAATGGTCATGGCTCCGCCCCCACTGACCCACAGGACCACGTAACTCTCTCAATAAAAAGAGCTCCCCCCTCAGATAGGCTTTCTTTTTTCTGTCCTCATCCCGCAGGATCATATTTCAGCCCTACCTCACCATCCATGGTGTAACCGTTGCAGGTTCATGCTCTCCTGCAGGACGGAGTCCTATGGCTTGGGCTGCTAAAGGTGCCAGATAAGTATAGGAGACCATTTTTTTTGAGGATTTTTTTTGGGGCACTTGTTTTACCTCCAGGAGCTTATGGTGTCTCCTCTTCAGGTATATAGGCTGACTATTCCGCATCCCGGGTGGTTCTCCTCCGGGAATAGGGCTTTACTATTATGTTAAAAGTTACCCAGCATTAGTTTCCCACTTACCGCCTGTATGTCTCACTCCTCGGCGGGACGCCGGGCATCTGTCCTCCTCACGAGCTGCAAGCGCTTCGCGCGGGTCACATGACTCAGTTTGTCATCTCGGGGGGCGGAGCCGTGGCGACGCGGCCGCGCATGCGCACTGCGCGTTTGGCGGCCATCTTGGTACTCCCAAGACTTTAAAAGCAGCCTGTCTTTCTCAGTTGAGAGCAGACTGTCAGTGGGGTAGCATCGCCAGCACTCGTCTCCTGCTGGATTACCTCTACAGAGCGATATGGATCCTTGCCAAGGCACTTTTGGACTGGTCAGTGTATGTAGAAGAAAAGAAAAAAAAAGGGGATGGTGTGTGACTCTTATTTATATATATATATATATATATATATATAATATATATATATATTTTTTTTTTTCCACTAGGTAAGGGCTGCTACAGAACAGGTAAAGTATTAGTAATAGAAAAGAGCACTATCACAGACATACTATACATCCTGTATTCTGGGATTTTGTCTCCGCAACGAGACGCATCTTACAGATCCTCCCGCGACAGAAGCTCAGGAGGCCACAGGGGTTCAGGCCATCCCCACTCTTCAGGCCGCAACTCTAGCAGCCATCGAAGTTCTTCCCACCATTCCTCTTCCAAACCTAGAGGGGATGACTGTTGGGTCTGTGGGAAAAAAGCCCTGCCAGGCAAGTTAGCCTGCGGCCAATGCTTCTTGGAGGCTACTGCAGAAAAACAGGTGTCCACAAGCTCGATAAAAGATCTTATCAAAGAATCCATCAGGGAATTGGCTGCAGCACAAAGCACTTCTTCTCCTCCTTCTCCCTTGGCTGAGCAAGAGATCGCGGGCCCATCCACCCCATACCCGGGGGAAGAGGGCCTGGAGGAGGACTTAGTATCAAATGAGGAAGAGATTTCAGCCTTTGACTTTGGTCTGGTGGAGCCATTTGTAATGGCAGTCAAGGATGCCATTCAATGGGAAGAAGAGGGCCTTGAGCCCCCGTCCAAAACAAAAAAATACTTTCCGCATTTAACAAAGAGAGTATCTAATTTTCCCACTTATGGAGGAGATTAAAGGGATCATTCTAGGAGAATGGCAGAAAGTTGATAAGAGGCCTGTCGCCTTTAACCGTCTACAAAAGCTGTATCCGTTGGCCGAATTGGATGCTAAGATTTTTGAATCCATTCCAGCTGTGGATGCCTCAGTCATGAGGCTGGCAAAAAATACGACCCTACCACTAGAGGACTCGGTCTCCTTCAAGGATGCTTTAGACCGGAGGATCGATGCAGATCTTAAAAAGATGTACCAAGCAACTGGCGGGGCTTGCAAACCGGCGGTAGCCTTATCTTCTGTTTCCAGGGCCACCAGGGTGTGGACTGACAACATTGAGACAGCTCTCAGAGCAGGCATAGACACCGAGGAAGTCATTAAGGCATTAGATGAGTTAAAGCTGGCATCAGATTTCATGGCAGAAGCAGCGATAGATGTCTTAAGAAGCTCCTCCAGGGCCATGTTGTATTCAATCACGGCCAGAAGAGCCCTATGGTTAAAACCATGGGCAGCAGACCCATCTTCGAAGCAATCGTGGTGTCGCATTCCGTATGATGGGAAAGCACTTTTTGGGGAGAAGATGGATTCGGCAATTTCAAGGGTCACAGGAGGAAAGAGTGGTCTGATCCCTCAAGATAGAAACAGAAGGAAGAGATTTGCTCCCAGGCCTAAAGCTCAGCAGAGAGGAAGGGACTCAAGATCCTATCGCCCAGGTTATAGAAGGGGCTGGAAGGGGTCTCAAGCTTCTTTCCTTAAGCTGGGGAAACCAAAACCCACAACTTCTGTGGGAGATTCCCAGAAGTCTTTTTGACTCCCCTGCCACCCAGACCAGCCTAGTGGGTGCAAGACTCAAGGCCTATGCGCAGGTCTGGGTGGAAGGGTGCACCGACCCATGGGTCTTGTCCACCATCCTCAGGGGACATTTTTGGAGGTTCAAATCTCGCCCTCCTCCATACTCTTTCCAAGACACCAAGATCCCGGCGTCCAAAGAGAAAAGGGCAGTATTTCAGTACATCCAAATACTGTTACAACAGAAGGCAGTGTTACCAGTCCCAGCTTCAGAGATGAACTCGGGATTCTACTCTCCCGTCTTCTTAATTCCCAAGAAGACGGGAGGATGGAGGCCCGTACTGGATTTAAAAAAATTGAACAAGTATATCAGACTGGAGCGCTTCAAGATGGAGTCTCTGAACACAGTAATCTTATCAGTCCAGCCCGGGGACTGGATGGTCTCCATAGATCTCCAGGATGCATATCTGCACATTCCGATAAACAGCCAGTTCCAGCACTTTTTACGGTTCAAGGTGGGCGGCCTGCGTCTACAGTTCCAATGCCTCCCGTTTGGAATCTCATCAGCTCCCAGAACGTTTACAAAGGTACTAGGGGCCATTCTAGTGCCTCTTCGGGAAAAGGGGATACGAGTACTATATTATTTGGACGATATTCTAATCTTGTCTCAGCAAAAAAGCCTCTTAGAGGAGCACACCCAAACAGTACTAAGCACCTTGTCCAGATTTGGTTGGTTGATCAACATAGCGAAAAGCCAGCTAAGGCCAACACAGAAGATGGGTTACTTGGGGGCCCTATTCAACACCCTGGAGAAATCAGTTTCTCTGCCACCGGAAAAGGTTCCAATTTTGGTTCAAAAAGTAAAACGAGCAATGAGTTCCCGCTTCATGTCAGCGTCAGATTGTCTGAGCCTCATAGGCTCCTTCGCTTCATGCATCCCAATGGTAAAATGGGCCAGATGGCACCTACGGGAATTTCAGCTAGGGTTCCTAGCCCAATGGGGGAAAGAACATCTCAAGCAGAAGATAATTGTGTCCTCTTCGATGAGATCCAGTCTATGGTGGTGGACAAGACCCTCCAATCTATTAGTTCCACGGCTCCTGGGTCCAATTACATGGACCATACTTGCTTCAGACGCCAGCCAGCTAGGTTGGGGAGCACACACCCAAGACAAGTTAGTTCAAGGGAGGTGGCCATTCAGTGCGGAGGGAGTAATATCCAATATCCTGGAGCTAAGGGCGGCCTGGATGGGGTTTCTGCATCTAGCACCTCTTCTCAGGGGCAAACCAGTCCTTCTTCAAATGGACAACCGTGCGGCGGTGGCCTACGTCCAGAACCAAGGGGGCACGCACAGCAGGGCATTATTCAGCGAAGTAACTCCAATAATCTCATGGGCAGAGAAGAATCTATTCGACATACGGGCATCCTATATTCCGGGACCAGAGAACCAGTTAGCCGATCACCTATCAAGGTCGTTCTACAACAACAACGAATGGTCTCTAGACCAAGAGGTCTTCAACAGGATCTGCCAACAGTGGGGGACTCCCCAATTAGATCTTTTTGCCTCACCGCTCAACGCGAAGACTCCTCGGTTCTTCTCAAGAGCACCATGTCCGACAGCAGTGGGTACAGATGCTCTGATCCAGCCTTGGACATTCCAGTTGGGATATGCCTTTCCCCCAACTCCCTTGATTCTGAGATTCCTCCAGCGTCTGACAAAGGAAGAAGTAACCATCCTGGCGATCATTCCATATTGGCCAAGGAGGCCGTGGTTTCCGCTATTGGTCAGTCTATCTCTGGGCAGTCCGACGTCTCTACCTCTCAAGAACAATCTGCTGACTCAGGGCAGTTTCATCCACCCGAATCCAGAGATTCTGGATTTGAGGGTCTGGATATTGAAAGGAGGAGGCTGGGGGATATAGGGTGTTCACAAGAGGTCATCCGAACCCTTTTGCTCGCAAGAAAGTCTTCCACGAACACCACTTACTACAGGATTTGGAAGAAATTTGTGGCCCTAGCGGAATCCAACCAGTTCAATCCACTGTTTCCTGAGGTTCATAATATTTTGTTATTTTTACAGTCAGGCCTAGACCTAGGTTTAGGACACAGCACTCTAAAGGTCCAGGTGTCTGCCATCTCAGCCTTAACAGATGTCAGATGGGCACTTAATCCACTGGTGGACAGATTTTTGAAGGCGGTTCTGAGACTTCGCCCGCCCAGGAAATCTCTATACCCCAAGTGGGATCTGACAATTGTGCTGGAAGCCCTAACACGTTCCCCATTCGCTCCTACAGAAGGTTGCGCACTAGAGGACATTACCTGGAAGACAGCCTTCCTGATTGCAATCACATCGGGGCGCAGGGTGTCGGAAATCCAAGCCCTGGGAGCCCAAGAGCCTTATATCACATTCTTTCCAGACAGGGTAGTACTACAGCCAATACATCAGTTCATTCCCAAAGTACCTTCGGTCTTTCATTTCAATCAAGAATGGGTACTTCCAACATTTGAAGGAGAGCAAGCATCCTCAAACCTGCATGAGCTAGATGTAGCCAGATCCTTAAAACATTATCTTAAGGTAACACAGGAATTCAGAAAGGACCAATGCCTCTTCATCATCCCAAAAGGGGCAAGGAAAGGAAAAGCAGCCTCCAAGTCAACAGTGGCAAGATAGGTTTTCTGGATGAGTCCTACAATCCATCGGGCTAGTGGTCTTCCTATTCCCAAGGCAATAAACGCACATTCAACGAGAGGAGTCGCCTCGTCCTGGGCAGCCTTGGCAAGGGTCTCCCCGGAAACTATCTGCAGGGCAGCAAGCTGGTCTTCCTTCAGCACCTTTATGTCCCACTATAGCCTTGACCCGGCAGCCCTCACATCGAGAGACTTTGGGAGAAAATTGCTAGAACGCTCTACTCTATAGTTATTAAATATATTTTTTTTTGAGCAGTACCCCCCCTGTAAAGCGAGTTATTTGACCATTGGTATGCTGCCATGGAGGCACCAGGAAAATGGAAAATTGAATACCTTTCTGTAATTTTCCTTTCCTGGTGCCTACCCATGGCAGCATACACCCTCCCTTATGGACTGCTCTGCGGTCTGAGGGCTAGTAACTAGAATGCCTATCTGAGGGGGGAGCTCTTTTTATTGAGAGAGTTACGTGATCCTGTGGGTCAGTGGGGGCGGAGCCATGACCATTGGTATGCTGCCATGGGTAGGCACCAGGAAAGGAAAATTACAGAAAGGTAGGTATTCAATTTTCCATTTTATTCATGGCTGTGTTTTTGGGCAAAATTGTGAGTGAGCCCACTCCCTTGGATGAGAAGCAACCCCACACATGAATGGTCTCAGGATGCTTTACTGTTGGCATGACACAGGACTGATGGTAGCGCTCACCTTTTCTTCTCCGGACAAGCCTTTTTCCTGATGCCCCAAACAATCGGAAAGATGCTTCATTGGAGAATATGACTTTGCCCCAGTCCTCAGCAGTCCATTCACCATATTTTCTGCAGAAGATCAATCTGTCCCTGATGTTTTTTTTGGAGAGAAGTGGCTTCTTTGCTTGCCCTTCTTGACACCAGGCCATCTTCCAAAAGTCTTCACCTCACTGTGCGTGCAGATGCGCTCACACCTGGCTGCTGCCATTCCTGAGCAAGCTCTGCACTGGTGGCACTCCGATCCCGCAGCTGAATCCTCTTTAGGAGACGGTCCTGGCGCTTGCTGGACTTTCTTGGGCACCCTGAAGCCTTCTTCACAAATGCTGTGGAATTTTTTTTTTATGGGATTAAGTTAATTTTCATGGCAAAGAGGAACTTTGCAATTGCAATTTGTCTGATCACTCTTCATAACATTCTGGAGTATATGCAATTTCCCATCTCAAAAACTAAGGCAGCAGACTTTGTGAAAATTAGTATTTGTGTCATTTTCAAAACTTTTGGCCATGGCTGTAGAGGGGGAAAAAAGATTTAATCTCCAAATACGGAAAGGTTTCCTCACAGTAAGAACTGTGAAATATGTGAAATGGTCTCCCTCAAGAGGTGGTTCTGGCCAGATCGATAGATTGCTTTAAAGGGTCTGAATTATTTCCTAAATGTACAGAATATAACTGGGTACTAACATTTTATAGGTAAAGTTGATCCAGGGAATATCCGAATTTTGCGTCTTGGGGGATCAGGAATATTTTTTCCAGTGGAGCTTAGAGACTGACAGTTTATAAAGCAGGCGTGGCAAAGGTCTTCCATAGGTAGCTGCACCCAAATTATATCAGCATGGAGTAATTCCCTGAAGAGTAGGAGAGGAGACTTTTTTGAGTAGCTGGGTCAATACAATAAACAAGTAAATAAAGGGATCGTCCCACCTGAGGAAGTGGTTGTTGCATCAGTGTGGAACACACATACTTTTGAATGGTGTGGTGTAGTATCGGTGCATTATCACCTCTACTGACAGCTTATTTTATGACCAGTCCTCAATTGCAACTAGCAGGCATCTGTGTTGTGTATTGAAGTATGCATACTAGCCAGTTACCCACAGTTTGGCAGCCACTTGCTGTGCTTGGTCTGGTCACTACACAGCAAACTGCAGACAGCCTGAAACAGCCATGCGGCTACTGTTCTCAAAGCCATTTATTCTGTTCCACACTAATGTGCTGTAACAGCAACTTTATCAGGTGAGAAGATACCTTTTTATTTACTTGATTTATGGTTTTGACCATTCCTAAATGCGCCCCCTCCAACTTTATGACCTATACAAAAATGACATCCACAGTATAACCAATGTAGTTAACTGCTTGCCTTTCGGTTACCTTTTCACTCTGCAATAGCATTTCAAGCATTTAAATCCATGTGTATGATGTCCATATCATTAAATATACCAGTAGTAGTTATCAGAACCTGGATGAAATAGTTATTGCATGCAATAAAATGTTTTTTATTGGTTTTAATGTATTGAAATATGTACTGTACTTCCCCAGGTTGCAATATAGAAGAGATTAATCTGAACATTGATGCAGTAAACACACACAGGAATAAACCAGAGGTATGCTATGTTTTTATGATGCAACTTTTGAAAAAATTGAGGTATTGACCTGTATTTTGTTAGGTTGGTGTTTTTTTTTAATTATTATTATTATTATTATTTATTATTCCTACTCTTCTCAAATCAGGTTATTTCCTTCTTCTAAAAAAAAAAAAAAAAAAAAGAGAGCCATACAATAAAGTTTAATGGCAGATTTTCTTCACAGTGTATGTTGGTCCAATCCCCAAAAATGCATTTAATTCTCTGAGCTATACTTAAAAGTAACTTTTTTTTTTTTTTTTTTTTGGAGAGGGGATTCCATGATTGGGCTAGCTTTGGGTGGTGTAAGGGACCTTGGTTATATAATCTATGTTTGGGGATCTTGGAGTTGTCAGCATAGACTGGCAGTCAGCCGCTCAACCTCGCCTATTGTGCTGATGTCAAATATGCCTTGTTGTGGTCAGCAGCTGTGGCTGATCCTGAAATTGCTTCAAGGATCCTGCTCTGATTGGTGGCCCAAGTATCCACAAAACTCACGTATATGATGCTTGTAACTCCACCCAGTTGTGAAGCCTAAATTATGGGTGTTCCTGTGGGGGAAGATACAGCCAACATAGCCCCGTTCCTTCTCTAAGCTGAGTGATCTATAACTGTTATAAATGATCAAGCAAAATACTGCTTGCTCATTCATAATAAGTATTCGTAAAAAATCACCCAGAGTTGTAGCTCTGTGTAATGTATCTGACTGTGCCCTGTGTGTGTACAGGCAGCAGTATTTTCAGATACACATTTATAATGAGCCCTTATTTTGCATATTTTTTTCTAATGTAGATTTATGACTATGAAAAAGTGTAACTCCATGTAAATTGTTTTCTGTGGTTCTGCTTCATAGAACGTAGACATATTCCGATCACCTGAGGCAGCCCTGCTTACTGTACCTGACCTTCATGGACCACCCAAACCTTGGTGCCACTTTTTATTTATTATTAATGCTGCCACAATCTGTTTTATCAATTTACCTCAATCCTTGCAATAATTATGGATAACTTTGTCTAAAGCTCTATTAATTTTGTAAATATTTATAATTTAAAAATAATTTTATGATTTTTTTTTTTTTTTTTTTTTTTTCTTGATGAAATATGTAAAGAGCCAAGTCTACCTGTTAATGTTTTTATATGCAAGTTTAGTATTTTGTGCTTTATAATTTCTTTTCAGTAAAATTGTATATGGATTTAATTGAGAAAAAAATTAAGACAACTTACAAAAAAGTTTAATATTGTGAAGTTGAGGAAAGAGAACCCACCTTCCTATCTCCAGTCAATATTTTTTATATTATGTGCAGGATCTAAAAAAAACTCTTCAAATACATTTAAAATTCAAGCTAAATGCAATTAATATTGTGCTGCATCTGCCCTTGGTCGCAAGCTTGTAGTCAATTTCAATACGGCAGCTTTCAATGATTTGCTCAGGTAATTCCTGAACTACTTTTTGCACCATCCCTCCCCACACCTTCATCGATCCTAAAAAGGGAGAAAGGGAAAAAGGTGCCCTAGCGAGCATGGTTCAAATTGTGGTTGCTAGATGCTTTAAAAGGATTGTGTTGTATATTTACATAGCCTTTTTCCAGCATTTGCTAAAACGGCAAGATAGAATGCATGTTTGTGTGTGACTTGCATGGTGCCATGGCCTTATGCTTGTTTTACTTGCAACTATGAGTGCTTTTGCCAGATTATCTTATCTCCTAAGTGTGACCTATGAGCAGTGGAACTATTTGTAATTTTTCATTAATAAACTGCTACACAGCCCGTACTGATCATGCATTAATTCAGGTGCACTTCCCTTCATGCACGGTGTAAGTTGTGGAGCTTTTGGTGAACAATCAAAAATCGCTCCACAGATCATATGGCACATGCGTAAAATCTCCCAGGAAGGAACTGGTGACATGGCCTTTCTAGGGGGACCTGTTTGGCACTGCCTACATCACCAGTTCCTCAAGGAAACAAGATGTCAGGATCATTGACTTATCTCGGCACAGTGCCTCCAAATACTGTCAGAATTTTTATACTGAACAATTAAAATATTATTGTATTGGAAATATGTAAATTGGGAGATTTACAACTTCCTACAATTTTAACCAAGAAATTCTAAAGTTCTTTTATCCGTGCTAGTTTGAAGACAAGTAACACAAATTAATATTTGAAAAAAATAATTATATATATTAGGGCTGTGCGTTAAACGCGATATTAACGGCGTTAACGCAAACCCATGTTAACGCCGTCAATATTTTTGTCGCGCGATTAACGCAGGAGCCCTCGGGTGGACATGCAGAGTGTGCAGCGGCGCGGCGCGGCTTACCTTTTCGCTGGATTCACAGACAAGTTACTCACCTTGTCCCTGGATCCAGCGATGCCACCCCGCTGTGTGATCGAGCGGGTCCTCCTCGCTTGGCGGGTCCTCCTCGCTTGGCGGGTCCTCCTCGCTTGGCGGGTCCTCCTCGCTCGATTCACAGTGCTTGTGTGACGCCGAGCTCCGTTCCCTGCGACGTTACGACGCACGGGAGCGGAGAACGGTGCCAAATTTAAAAAAGTAAACAAACACAATACACACAGTATACTGTAATCTTATAGATTACAGTACTGTATGTAAAAAATACACACCCCCCTTGTCCCTAGTGGTCTGCCCAGTGCCCTACATGTTCTTTTATAAAATAAAAACTATTCTTTCTGCCTGAAAAACTGTAGATTGTCCAAAAGTGTCCCTTTATGTCAAAAATGGTTTTAGATCAGCTAGAAAACAGCGATAATAAATTATAATCACTTGCAGAATTGTGCGATATTTGTGGGGAAATTCGTCATAAATTGGAGCGATTAATCGTGAGTTAACTATGACATTAATGCGATTAATCGCGATTAAAATTTTTATTCGTTTGACAGCACTAATATATATATATATATATATATATATATATATATATATATATATCATTGAAATCGGGTATAATTCGTTACAAAACCAATAATTGATATACTTCTGCAATCAGAGATAATTGATGGTTAAATGTTCAGATAATATTTACATTGTATGACGAGGTATATTCAGTTCAATACTTAAATCATACTGGTATATTTAAAACTTGTTAACTCTTAGTGAATAGCCTTCCTGTGATTTCCACGGACTCTAGGTAATCAAATTTTGTTTTATCTTCTGTTCTCAACACAAACAGATCTCCTCTTATTTACTTCTTATACGTGTACAGACAAATGTCATATTTTGCACACAGTTGGATGATTCAAACAATACTTAAATTTGGAATGAATCTATTTTTACACATACTTCATAATAAAACCATTGTACAAATCTAGCTTTACAAAGACAGACAAAATTGTATGTCTTTTTTAATATTTGGAATATTATTTCATACTGCAGTTAAAAATTCCAAATTGCCCTGCTATATATATTTAAATGGTTTTAGTTGATGTATATGAAGAACCATTCAATTACCACAAAAGGTAAAAAAACAAACTAATACGTTGCCAGTAGTTATGAGTTCTGTCTGTTTGAGAAGATTCTGTTATAAGTCCCACAAAGGGACTTCTCCCAACATTCCTACATGTTTGCGTTCAAGATCTCCCCCTTCCAGCTTCCTTCAGACATCCTTTCTGAGAGACTCCGTCCAGAGATGGAGAGATAGCTTTCCCGATCAGCAACCCCTCTCTGCTCTGTGTACTAACTTTTTATCCCCCCCCCCCCCTTAAATGGGTGTGTCTTGCATTACTACGTGACTGACTATGCCGCATGACAATGTGTTTTGATGGGTTGCCATAGCAACCAAGTATGCGGCCATCTTGAACAATGTCAATTTTACCCTGTAGAGACAGTCTTGTATAAGGAATGACTCCTAATGTTGGTCACAAGGCCTAATAGCTTTATGACCCGTTTTGACCCAAGCCTTGAAAAACACAATTAATTGTCAAAATCTGTCAAACAATGTCAAGTTTCTTCCAGACAACCTGGGTATTTCTCAATTTATAGTTGAGATAATTCTACCTACATCTCAGCTAATGAGTTGTAAAATTCCTCTCAGCTGAAGTAATTTGACTCTTAACTTATATTTTACAAATACAGCTCCTAATGTCCTTCACACTTAGGATCTCACATTTTGTAAGGAGATATATAAATATATAATATATGTATTAAACAAGTTTTTATATATGGATATATAATGCATAGATATGCTGGGAATACATTTTAAAATGGACAATACAACAAGAATTGTGAATCAGCCCCATGGCATCATTATACAAAGACAATACTATGTTGTTTTGTGTTAGTCTGTACCAATCAAACCTTCAAATTTATGGTCAAGGATAAAGATACAGAAAGACAATGCCTTCTTGTAAGGCAGAAAACCGTTGTATAAATAGTGAATTTTATTTTAACCTCTTAGAGCAAAATAAGATCCAAAATGGCTTTAGTATTGTTCATAGCATATCATTGGTTATGAACTAAACTTTAGAGACAAATGGTCTCTCTCTTGTTCATAATATGCATAATATAAAGGCCTATATGTATATTCTTTAACCCCAAATGCTCTGACAAAAGTTAAATGTAAGCTAATAAATAGTTTACATAGATACATTAGTGTTCATGATAGTTTAACAGATAATAGTGTTTCATGATAGTTTAGTGTAAAAATCTTTCAGAATTTCTAACCGATTTTATATTTACTCTTTCAGAATGTTGATGTACATCGCACCAGTAAAGAAGCTCTTCAGACTGTTCCAAATCATCTTTAGCAGCAGATGTGATCCATGTGTTCTTTTCCTCCATTGCACTGCAGATCCCTCTGGAAACTGATGGGGTTACAAAATGTGCGGCTCTAATCATCGGAACTCATTTTATAGTGAAATCCAATTGGGCTAAAAGTCTTAACTCCAGACTAACTTTTTTTTTTGTGTTTTTTTATTTGACAGTCTGTCAAGTATTGGGGGGGGGGGGGGGGGGGGATTTCACCTCACTTCTGGTAAAACTAGAACAAGATATAAGAGGATACCCCAAAACAGGAAGACACTCGGAAATATAAAAATCACCTCTCCCCACTTTACTGTTCTGTTGTTACTGCCTCTATCCCTATCAGCGAGCCATTCCATAATGTCCTGTCCTGTCACATGGATAAAGTAGGGGGTGAATCTTTTCAGCTAGGACACACAGCAATAAAAACAGAGCTGCTTACCCTTTCCAGCTCTATTTAAAACTAAATATTAGTTTTGGCTGAAGTTGGATTTTAAGTATCATTTGTGCTCAAACCATTTTAGGTTATCCATACTGTAAACATTTTTTTTTTTTTTTTTTACACTCCATTTTCTTTTTAAAACTTGAAGGATATTTAATGGATAAACAGATGGTTATTGTTTTTAAACCATGTTTTTTCCATAAACTAACACAAGCATTAATTTACAATACCCACTTTTATAGAGCACGTACCTTTTTTTTTTAAAACCTGACTTGTGCAAAGATGACCACTTTATTTGGCAATGTAAGAGTTGGTCCTAAAGGCAAATGACTGGTAATGAATGAATTCATCGGCATAAAACTTCTTTTTTTTTTTTTTTGTTTTGTTTTTTTATATTAAATCGTTAATTTTGAAAGCAAATTAGTAGAAAATATATACCCCATCCCATCACGGTACTGTAGCCTTTCTGGGGGTATTCACAAGCTTGGAGCACCTACTTCCTTTTTTGTTTGTTTTTTTTGTTTTCTCCTGAATTAAATTAAGCTTTATTCTGAACATGTACAATCTGCATATGGGAGCATGTGCGTGGGTCCATATTGCTATTGCAGTTTAATTTGGACCCTAATGAATTAAGTTAATAATTGGATACTTATCTCACAAGGATCTCCTGGAATTCCTAAGACACATCTTCTTCTGTAATATAACATTAGAGGAATTTGTCTGTACAAGAGATCCCCTGGTCATATAGATCACTGGTGTCATTTGCAAAGGCTATTGAAAGCTGGTGGGTCATTTAGCCTGGACTTACCCATTTTTTTTAAACACTGAAAGCATTAGAAGCCATGATCCAGTTATTGATACAGTAATATGTATGACATTTGCAAACCGTTATCTGCATTGTGTTGCATTGCCAGTTGAAGAAAACAGATCTTATTTGGAAATGCCTGCCAATAAGTAATAGTACAGCTTAGCTGACCGTTACAGGAGGCAAAGAGCATGCCCAGGTATTTCAGCACCTTCATGAGGACATTCGGTAGTTACATCCAGCACATGCTGAAATGACCCATAGTTTTTTGTGAGCTTGTTCTGAAAGCAATATGGGGGCTCCCATGACCACCTCTTGCTTTAATTTGTTGCCTGGTGGTTTCTAGCCTCCTAACTTTTATAAGGCCACTTTCACACTGAAGCGGTTTTCGGGCGTTTTAACGCTAGAAATGCCCTCCTAAATGATGCCTGAAAACCACCCCCCATTCATTTTAGTGTGACTTTTCACACTGGGGTGGTGCGCTTGTGGCACGTTGGGAAAAGTCCTGTAAGCAGCCTCTTTGGGGAACGCTGTATACAGTGCTCCCAAAATCCCTGCCCATTGACTTGAATGGCCAGCCTTCCAAAGTGCCTGAAAAGTGCTTCGGAAGCACCACAACACAGGCACTTTTACCCCTTTGCCCGCTAGCGGGCGAAAAGCACCACTAAAACGAGGTGCACTTTACCGCTAATGCTCGGCAACCCCAGTGTGAAAGGGGTCTTAAGCACTTATGCAAAACAAGTGTGCAGTCAGTGAACCTGGAACAGCTGATTTGCATAGTTGATGAAGTCATTCACTCAGTATTGAAGCTATGCAATCGGCATGACAGAAGCTAGGATTTTTCATAGTCATCAATGACAACTTCTGTTATTGCTCTTGGACAGGTCTTCTTTAACAGACCTAGGTTAACGGTAGCTAGTTTGTTAAATCTGAACATGAAAAGCATGGGTATGTAGAGCTTGTATTTGCATAACTGTACAATGAAACTCAGGGTTAAAACTAAACATAACCCCATTAGGTAAAAATTATATATATATTATCCATAAACTTCTGGATCCAAAAACTGTAAATGTCCGGATGAATTACAAATACAGCTGTGGCTGCTGTGCAGGGTTAGCTGTGCTATTTGACTCCCAGTCCTCATACAACTCCACTACATCAGTGCTGCACCACTTTGTAGCTGGGGTGGGGATTGTGCCTGCCTGTAAATTTTTATTTTACTTTTTTTATTTTACCCCTGATATGTTTCTTTAAAACTGGTTAGTGAGTGTGTGTGGTTACTGTGCTGTACAAACCCTTAATCCCATCATGATGCACGATAGTCAGCATTGTGTCTACAAGTGCCCATCTCTTTGGGCACCACTACAGTTAGGCATTCCATCCACACGGTTTAAGGTTTATTTAAACTTTTTTAAATCCGTACAGCCGTTGGCATCTCTCTTGCCAGTTTTTATATTTGTTTGCTTTGCATGTAAAGGAATGGTTTCATTTCTTTCCAGATGCTGGGTGATGAGGGCATCGGGGGTAATGAGCAATGTGCAATATTTAGAAGACTGTTTTCTGCTATGGATTAATGCCAACGTCTCATTTAAGAGGGCAAGGCAGGGATTATTATTATTTTTTTTTAAAAAAAAATTTTTTCTTTAAGAAACTTCTATTAAATGTTTGTGTAAAATTGCTACAATTAGAAAGTTTATTTTGAGAATGTATAAAATCATTTGTAGTACACAATGGCACAATGATCATTTTATGGAGAAGGAATATAAATGTACAGTTGCACTTTTTTACTGTAAAGTTCCACTCCTGATTGTTTTTTTCTATAACATCCTTGCTTCCTGTTATCTGTACCTTTTTTATGTTTGAAAATATACTTTTTATTCTCATGTCAGTATTGTATGTTTTGACCAAATAACATCAGCCAAGCCAACTCTTCAGTGTAATGAGTTTTAGTAAGCACAAAATGCGCTTTACAAGCCTGTAGATTTTTTGAGTGGACTATTGTGAAGACTTTTTTTTTTTTTATTGTATAATGTGAATTTTGCAATTTTTAAAATGTGCCCACTGTTTGAGCACAGTACTGTAATGCTAATTTTAATAAATGTCTCACATCCATGTTGCCTTCAAAGTCAGGTTTGAACCGATGGGTTCACATATATATGCAAATTGGATGTGTTTTTAACTGAATCCGATTATGTGAGTGTGACCTTAAGTCTGAGCGACGGAATGAAACAAACATGCTGTTATGTGGAAACTGCAGTACTTGAATACCACTCTGCACTACTGTCATCAAAGGCATCAGTTATTTTATTTAGTCTGAATGTTTAAATACATAAAAGCCGTCCAAAATGACAGAAAACTGGGAATGTTTTGTGAGTGCTTTAAAGTGGAACTTTATTTAGAAAAATAAGTCCTGATTACTTCATGCTGGCTCCTTTTTGCAGATCTAATGCAAAACTTTAACCACTTCCATACCATGCCTATTCTGGCACTCGTCTCCTACATGTAAAAATAATCTTATTTTTTTTTAATATAATGTGAAAGATGTTGCCCCGAGTAATTGGATGTCTAACATGTCACGCTTTAAACTTTTGGAATGGCACCAAATTTTGGTACTTAAATGTTTTATTTTTTTTAAACGCATCACCTATGGAGGTACCAGTTTAGAGTTGCATAGGAGGTCCTGGGCTAGAATTGTTGCTTTTGCTCGAACGCATGTGTTGATGCCTCACTGTGATTTGAACGCAGTTTACATATGTGGGCACAACTTGCGTATGCTTCTGTGCGCAGGGATGGGGGTGTTTAATTTTTTCCTTTTTACACTTTCTTTTTAATTTTTTTTTTATCACTTTTATTCCTACCACAAGGAAAGTAAACATCCCTTTTAATAGGAATAGTGCGTGACGGGTCCTCCTCCTTCTTCTTTTTTTTTTTTTTTTTTTTTTTTTTTTTATATAGAGATCTATATGGGGGTGGGGGAAAAAAAATAAACTCTCTGCCTTTTTAGCTGCGGCCCCGGCAATGTTTACTTCCACAGGCCTGGGCCTTCGAGGGTCAAAGATGACTGAGGTCTCTATGCTAAATTTCCAGTGGTGGACTGATTCATTCTCCGGCTCACTGATCGCAGGGGCGAGCCGGTAGAAGCACCAGAGAGTGGCGGGGGGAAAAATGTCCCCTCCCGCTGAATTGCTGATATGATTTGTTCTTGCGGTGCACAGCATCGCTGGCTAAGAAAGATATCCTGAAAGATGCCTGTAACTGTGTGGGGATATCGGAATGATGCCTACAAAGTCCAGGACGTCATATGATGTCCTTGGGCTGGAAGTGGTTAAAAATAAGTGCTTTTATTGTTTTTAAAATTCAGTAAAGCATTGCCTCATCCTGCTCTGCAGAGCCACAGTTCTCTATTCTCGTCACTGTGCCAAGAGGGAGTCTCTCTCTAGGAGCTGATGGCTTAATAATGTACTGCAACAGCAATGACAGACGCTGCTGAGGACATTTTTAGATTGGGGGGAGAAAAAAAAAAAACAGGAAGGGTTACAGAACAAACGCCTAAACTTCTAAGGATAGTACTTTGAACCTGAGCAACCTTGATACAATAAGGTGGGCAATGCACACATTTTAACTGCAGAATGTGACTTCTAGTTTTTGAGGCTATGCGGAGGAGGGGTCCCAATAAGGAAGTGACTGCTTTGGACTCGGTAAAATGATGGCCTTGTGCAAGAAGAAACGGGAGCAGTGTTGGGAGGCAATTTACAGCACACATGACATTTTTGACAGTATAATTCTTAATGTGGAATGTGTGTTCTTTTGTTACAGGACATTAATTGTTACGGGTAAAGTCCCGCTTTAAAACGGTTACCTTTTTGTTCACGTGGTTTAAATCCCTTTTTTCTTTTTGCCCCTACAACTGGCACCTCTAGATTGGACAGTATATGAACATCAATGTATTCCTATGGAAAAATGGATGATCGTCTATTTTCATCCGCTTCCGTCAACATCCAGTTTTTTATTTATTTAAAAAAAAATAGAAAAGTAGAATAGGTTGGAAAACTGCTGAACTTTTTTTTTATTTTTTTAATTGTCGCTCTTTGATTATAGTCAAAAAAATAAAAACTGCCTAGGTGCTCAAATACCACCATAGGAGCTCTATTGCAAATAAAATAGCCTGGTCATTAAGGGGGCAAATCCTTCTGGGGTTGAAGTGGTTAATGGCACTGAGAAGGAGCTGTCATTTTAGGACACCACTGAATTAACCAAAGGGGTGAGGTATTTGGGTGATGTCACTGGTTGACCCTGCGCCTTTAATTTGGTGATGGCCCGAATTACCTCTCATTCTCGGCACTATTAAGTATAGGGGGAAAAATGACCATTGCATTTAAAAGCTGATGGTGATAGTCTGCATTGACAAGGGAGGGAGCCTGTCTGTACAGGCTGTTTCCTCACTGTGTATACTGCTCTTCACCTCTCCTTCTTGCAGACTTTGCCCCCCCCCCCCCCCAAGAGGACTTGTCACGTACCTGCTATCACATTGGGGATTATTAGTCCCCTATGGGATGGCAACAAAATCGGTAAGTAAAAAATCAGCCTCCCTGCCCCTACATACACAGGCATGCATGATTAATTGTTAAATATCTGGATTCTATCCGAACTGACATTTCCCGTATTCATTGTAAACCATGCAGAGACAGAGCTGTCAAACATTCCTTGGCGCAGAGAGATAAAGAAGAGATGCAACGTGTCTCTTGGTTCTTTAGATCAAAGGAATGAACTTCTGTCTGTAGATGAGGCCCGTTAAACCACTTAAAGACTAAACCTTTTTCTGACATTTGTTGCTCACAAGGTAAAAATCTGTATATTTTGCTAGATTACTTAGAACCCCCAAACATCATGTTTATTTTTTTAAGCAGAGACCCTAGAGAATAAAATGGTGGTTGTTGCAATATTTTGCCACGCTGTATTTGCACAGCGGTCTATCAAACAAAATTTTGGGGGAAAAAATACAGAAAAAACTCCGTAAAAATAAAATTTTTGTGTGAAAGATGTTATGCCATGAGAATCATGATCTTTATTCTAAGCAAAAAAAAAAAATTGTGATTCCCGTTTTATCCAGCTTTAATGTAAGCAGAAAATTTAAAAGCGCAAGCTAGAATTTTTTTTTAACTAATTTCCAGCGGCAAATGTGGCTTTTGTTCAGGAAAGTATATTCACTGAAAAAAAACGTAACTTTTTTGTTTTTTTTTGTTTTCAACATTATATTTTTGAAGTACTCATGTCATCGAATGTACTGAAATTTTTCTCCGAACATTTGTTCTGAATTCTAATGTGATGCCAGCTTAAGATGCAGAGTCTGGACGTGGCCAACAATTTAAGACCAAGCTCCTGCAAACATTTTAAGCAGTTACAGCAATTGATTTTCCTTTTAGACAGACAAAGGTGTCCAGCAAAAATTCAGTTAAAGGAATAAAGGAAGATTGTGTGTGTGTGTGTGTGTGGGGGGGGGCACCACCTACTGGGGGTATCAGCAGGTGTAAATAAAGGGGGGGAGGGGAACTAATGTATCCCACATTTTAGGTAAGCTGCAATACATTTTATTTGAGGCTATTAAGATCACCAAGGCATAAGGCACATTTTTATTGAACTGCTAAATAAAATACATCTTTACCTCGGTGGCATCTTTTCGTTTTCTTAGACAGCTGATAAAATCGCTACCTACTGTATGTAAAAAATGCAGAGCACAATTAAACATAAGAGCTCAACATATACTGTATATGTTTACTGCAGGTCCGATGTGTGATTTTATCACCATGTTCCCTGCACTCGTAAAACACCTTGATTCACTGAAGTATTCTCACTAGGCTGTAAAAATGCAACTACAGCATTGATATAATATTTCATGCATACATTGCTTTCTGTATGTGTAATTATATTGCTGCTTTTCAGAACATAAAACTGTTAAATACAAAATATCCTCCAGTTGTGGTTCTTGTGTCAACCCGTCTGATTTCTATTAAATTCTTTGTATCTGTTCTGTGTAAATTTAAGAGATTTGTGTAACAGCAAGGCTTATTTTTATTTATTTTTCATTGTTTTAGAGCTTATTTTTTATTTTTCATTGTTTTAGAGCTTATTTTTTTTCTTGCTTCCCCCCCCCCCCCCCCCCATCCTAACAATGTCTTTGAAGATTTTTAAACTATTGGGTAGATTCACATACATTGCCGCAACTTTGCGGCGGCGTAGCTTAAGGCATTTAAGCTACACCGCCGTAAGTTAGCGAGGCAAGTACATGATTCACAATGTACTTGCCTGCTAAGTTACGGCGGCGTAGCCTAAAGCGGGTGGGCGTAAGGGCGCCTAATTCAAATGTGTGTAAGGGGGCGTGTTTTATGTTAATGGGGCTTGACCTTACATTTTTGACATTTTGCTTGAACTGCGCATGCGCCGGGCGCCTACATTTCCCAGTGTGCATTGCGGCTAAGTACGCCGCACTGGCCTATTGATTTTGACGTGGACGTAAACGACGTAAATCCCTATTCACGGACGACTTGCGCAAACGACGTAAACATTTTGAATTTCGAAGCGGGAACGGCGGCCATACTTTAACATTACTATTCCATCTATTAGATGGAATAACTTTAGGCCTGATAATGCCTTACGGAAACAGCGTAAATGTACTGCGGCGGCTGGGCGTATGTTCGTGAATCGGCGTATCTACTGATTTGCATATTCTACGCCGACCGCAATGGAAGCGCCACCTAGTGGCCAGCCTCAATATTGCAACCTAAGATAGGACGGCGCAAGCCGTCGTATCTTAGATATGTTTAAGCGTATCTCTGTTTGAGAATACACTTAAACATAAGTCGGCGTAGATTCTGAGTTAAGCCGGCTTATCTGTAGATAAGCCGGCCTAACTCTTTCTGAATCTAGCTACTAGTCTCCAGATTATCCCACAACCAAGCCAGGCCATCTTCCCCCAACAACCCCATTTGGTGTTACCCTGAGCTTTTAATAATCCTTGACTGATCCAAATAGTCTACAGTGGGCTAAGGTAAAATTAAAATATGTACATTAATTGTGTTCATGGGGTTCTTTCAACACTTTTCACAGTGTGAAAAATAATTTGAGATCTCTGATACTTGGCATTGTAAAGATCCATGGATAGAGAGTGGCTTTTTAGGCTCAATGAATGTGCAAAGGTCAGGAAAATTACAATATAAAATATGAAGAATGTGGTTTGTGACCACAAGGCAAAAAAACAAAACAAACACTAAATGTGTGTACAAATGTATGTAAACCAATCTCTTAACGCATTTTTGAGTCCTTTAAAGCTTAACAATCATCGTACATGTGGTCTATAAAACAAAACCTACATTGGATCATTCATCATCATCATCATTTACATATGTATGACATGGTTCAGGGGCAACAAAGATAAGGGGACTTACAGTGCCTTGATGAAAATTGTCAACACAGCTGCTGCGCCAGTGATGACCACACCCTCTGGGTTGTACAGCGCTTGCGTGTTGTGGATGCATGCGTTGCCCCGCACACCATGCCCCTTTTCCCTGGGTGGTGCGGAGTCATGCTGTGCGCCCCGTTCCTGGGGGATCTACCATTTATGGCGTGGGCTGACCACCTGAATACAGAGGCTTTGATGGGCAGACCCCCTCCTTCCCTCTCACAGGAGGATTGATTAATTACACAGGTGACATTATATATATATTCTCCTAACTGAAGTATTCCACTAAGTAAATGCATACCTGCTAAGATGATCAACACAGCTTGTCACGCTCTGCTCATCTGAGAACAGATTACTCCCGAGCTGAATGGGGGAGAGAGAGATAGATGGGGGGATCTCTCTCTGTTCTCAGATGAGCAGAGCGTGACAAGCTGTGTTGATCATCTTAGCAGGTATGCATTTACTTAGTGGAATACTTCAGTTATATATATATATCTATCTATATATCCTATCTATCTATTTCTCAAATTTGAGAACAAGTTGGATGAATGAATATTTTCTTTCTTTCCTATTATATTATAATACTTTTGCAATAAAAAAATAAATATTTGGTTGGATCTGGACAAACACAGATACATGACTATCCTGCGATCACACTGCTCAGGCTTTTCTAGTCCATTTTGAATATGCAAGGTTACCGTATATAAGATTCATGTTCCAGGAGATTCTCTTTAAAAGATCTGAAGGCTATGCCTAAGGCCCCTTTCACACTGGGGCGGGAGGCGCGGTGGTGGTATAGCGCCGCTATACCATCGGAATTGCAGCGGGATTTGCCCGCTAGCGGTGCGGTATTAACCCCCCCCGCTTCCCTAAATGGAGCGAAGCCCACCTGGTCTAAGGCCTGATTCACACCTATGCATTTTTTATGCTTTTTGCAGATTTGAACTACAGAACGTGTTCCATAGGAAACCATGGTGAATGGACTGTAGTACAAAAAGCACCAACAATGCATAAGTGTGAATCCAGCCTTAGTGAATCTAGTCAGGGATATGGTGCTGTATTCTAGTGGCTACGATTTTCGTAAACAGTTTAAGGTCTGTATGCAATAAGTAACTCCCGCAGAGGGATGGGTCGTTGATGTCTTTTGGGATCACCGCTATAGTCGCCTGTAGGGTCGTCTCGTGGAATGTTGTCCCTGTACCCAGGGTGTTAAAAAGTTTAACCATGTGGTTTCCGAGGGCAGGGAGTAGTGTCTTGTAATATTGGAGCGTGAGGCCTTCAGGCCTCGGTGCCTTTCTCTGTTTAGTGCTCCCTATAGCCAGTTGAAGCTCTGGCAATGTGATAGGTTCTTCCAAAAGGTCTCTTGTGTCAGTTGTCTAAGAGGGCATGTGGGAAGAGAATATTGATTTAAGGCAGTGGTCATCAACCCTGTCCCCAGCGCCCACTAACAGGCCAGGTTTTAAGTATTACCTTGGGGAGATGCAGACTAGAATACTGCAATCACTGAGCAGCAAATGAGATCACCCTTGCTGTATTTCAGTTATCTTGCAAACCTGGCCTGTTAGTGGGCCCTGAGGACAGGGTTGATGACCACTGCTCTAAGATACGTTCCAGTGATAGATTGGTTGTAGGTAAGTTGCAAGGCATTATATTTAGCACTATAGTACCTGCAAAGCACCTCAGTGGGAAAGAAGCCTAAAAGTTAATATGGCTACCTCGGCAAGAAGCTGGAAGGCTGAAGGCAGCCAATCAATTACCTTAGCATGTATTATTGGTTTACATGCCAAAGTGAAAACAAACTTATGGCCCTTTAAATGGAACCAAAAGCTTCTCTACTATCTATATAAATATTATACTCTTTTGGTCTCTCACAGGCTTTTCTAAAGCATGAAGCTCTGCTTCTTGAGCTGGGGAAGAAGAATCCGATGATTGAATACAGAGTGTCCTTCTGGGTGATAACTGCATACTCAGTATGGGTATTGCCATGCTCAGTATAAAACGGGGATCAAATTTACAAGAAATCAAATAACTAGGTTTTCAGGGAGTGTATCCTGCACTGGGCTCACAGCAGCCGATTCCTACATCATCAATTTAATAGAAGCAATAAGGTGGCTGGATTCAAATGTACACATTTTTCATTGTTAGATTTGTACATAAACAACACAAAATCATATGTTGAACCTTTCGTTAGACACATATTTAGTTTAGCTGTTTGCAATATTTTCTGTGAAATGTAGGACCATTAAAAATTAAAGTGGATGTAAACCCACTCTCATCTTTTTTTAAAGTAATGTCATAGCGCTCATCTTAAGGATATATACATGCCTCCTGCATGTATCCTTACCTTTCAAATATCTCCCCCTTCTTTATTTAGAGCCCCGTAAAATTGTGGATTCAGTGGGCGGGCCTGATGTACGATGCTCGGAGGGTGGAGTCATGACATCCTCAGACTCCCCGGCCCACCTCTACATTCGCGCCTGAGTGAAAAGTGAGCGCACAGGAGAAGAAGAGCGCGCTCATGGACCGTCCACTACCCCTCTGACATCGACCACTACCCCACTGACATCGAAAAGCATTGTGAAAAAATATATTTAAAAAATAAAACCCCACCTTCCCTTCAATAGTACAAAAATAAATTGTAAAAAAATAAAATTGTAAAAATTAATAAAAATAAAAAAAATCCACTGGTCCCCAAAAAACATTTGAAAATAAATAAATTGTAAAATAATCTGCCTCTATCCACTAGCCTGACACCATCCTGCACGTACTACCCACCACTGTACACTCTGCATTCTTGTGATTCGCACCGCATTGCTGTTCAGATCACATGCGATGTCTGTGAGATGCGATTTCAGCCATACAAACTGTATGGCTGAAATCGTATCACAATCGGATCAAACACGCACAGGACCCTTTTTTTGATCCGCACCAGAATCGCATGGGTGTTCACACCTATGCAATCCGATTCATGTCCACCTATGCAATCCGATTCATGTCCAAACTGTCAGTTCGCAGTGCGATATGCGAGCTGACATGGGGGTGTCATTACCATTGTATGACACTCCCCAGCAGTTTGCATATGGCAGTGTGAACTGCCGTGCGATGTGGGAACCTGCAGTGGATTCGCAGGGTTCACGAATCGCACCAGTGTGAACCAAGCCTCAAAGCATACAGCGAATCCACTGCGGGTTTCCACATCGCACCCGACTCGCAGGGCAGTTCACACTGCCATATGTGAACTGCTGGGGAGTGTCATACAATGGTAATGACACCCCCATTTCAGCTCGTATATCGCACTGCGAGCTGACAGGACATGAATTGGATTGCATAGGTGTGAGCACCTATGCGATTCTGGTGTGGACCAAAAAAAGGGTCCAAATGAGATGCGATTTCAGCCATACAGTTTGTATGGCAGAAATCGCATCGCACAGACATCGCATGTGATCTGAAAAGCAGTGCGGTACAAATCACTTGCGATCTCGCACAGCGCACTAATGTGAACCAGCCCTAAGTTCATTCAGCCTTACTGGGTGTAAGTATAAAAAGTGAGAAATCCACCCCTCCCCCACATAACACATCCTGGTAATATAGAGAAATGTTGCATCTGTGATCAGATGACCTCAGACACACACACACACTGCAATATAACAATAAGAAGAAGATCACTCAATCTTCTCCTCTGCCCAGCTCTGACTAAATACATCTCCCCTAATCACTTGTCTATGTATATTCTGATGGTTTTTCACTGCAGCATACATTTCCTTGTCACACTGAACTGTGGATCACACCCCATATTATGAGAAACATCTAGTCAAAACAGTAAATGCAGCCAATCCTGGGAGAGCTGGAGGGGGATGTGAATTGTGAACTTTTTTTTTTACACAGGATGTGCATGTCTCCAGGCTAGTGCGAGATATGTAAATAACCTGTCACTCGAAGCATGGGGGCGGAACGGACTTTGGTTTTTCTCTGCAAGTCCTTTTATTTCACTGAACAATAAAAAGAGGATTGCTCAGCGCTGGATTAACTCTGTGTGGCAAGACTGGGCACAGATGATAGGAAATCTTATTCTCTACACCGTGACATCAAAAATAAATAAATAATTTTTTTGGTTTACATCCACTTTAAAGAACTGACCATAATAATGTAATCCTTAGTTTCCATCTGACATTATTTTCTTGATGTCATAACATAATAAATTATAACAGTACCGTGCGGTCATGCAGAGATGTCAATAATATCAGCAGACCACGGCACTTACAAGGAATAGGATCACATCATTTCACAATCCACATTCTGCTTTGGATTAAAAAAAATATATATATTTAAAAACTAAAAGTACCAATAATCAGAATCAATCATCAGCCAGATCAAAAACTATAAAACAGCTGTCTGCAGGTGGCATCCAAACAGGGTGTGTGGATTTGGTGTAATGGGTCTGTTATATTTTAATTTTATTTATTACTCTCACATCCTGGACCGCACATCAAGTTATGAGACCTTTAGATTTCACTTTTATAGAAAAACTTCTTATGCATCTCATCCATCTTGACTTTGTTAAATATTATGGCAGCACATCTTAATCTAAATTTTCCCAATAACCTGCATTTAATTTCCAACCAAAGGTTGCCTAAACAAATTACAATATATTATGTAATAAAATTGTTAACATCATATCATAAATTAATGCTCAAGTGGTAATCTCAACATCACACCCTAATTCTAATATATCTCCATAGATATATCTCCTTTAATTAAGGAGGCCATTTTACTTGATTTCCCTTTTCCTGACGGCTCCATGGCAGCACAGCTGGGTATAAACTCCGCCCCTATGCTTCCAGGAGCTAACTCATAAATCTGAGCCCACCTACAGCCTCTGCGTTCTTTTATCCACCTATGTGCAGGACCTAGGTGTGCTCCTCTACCTGGCTGGTCTAAAGGGCTGTCTGTCCATGCGTCTGGATTAGTCTGGATGCAGTCCCTGGTGTTTCAGCTAAATGACCCATAATCAAGGGAGCCCCGCTTCTGGTCCTCGAGGCGGCTTTTATCATGGCTAACAGCCTTGTCTGGGGTCTGCTGGGTCCATGTGAAGTGGGCAGTAGTGTCGGCAGAGTCTCCCCTAGGCACTCGCACCCACGCTGTGCCAGTGTTTACAGTCAGATGGCCAAGATTGGGTGAGCTAAATTTAAAAATGGATGTATCCAAATGAATGCTGCATTGCTGGGTATTGTGTATACCCTGAGCTCCTCCACAGGGAATACTCTGCATAACAGGTGCACAAAGTAATTATTTTGTTCACACATGGCATTAACCTGTTGGTGGCTTCTCATGTTGGCTTTACTTATGTACCATTGTGCTAGCCCCCTCAAAAGACCAGCATTCCCAGAGAAGGTAGAGAAGTTGCCTGTGGATGACTACTGTAGCCAGCTATTGCCTGTTGAAGTATAGGACATCCTTTTATATTTCTTTGTGCTCTCCAGTTTTTCACCAAAAAAATAAAAAAGAGGAGAGGGGGATAAACATTACTTTATGAGGTCTACAATTCCCTTGGTTTATGTACATTGAAGAATATTATTGTAATTCTGTTGCAAATTCCTACTTTTTTTTTTTTTTTTGCTGTTTTGAACAAAACTTTCATTATGTCCTGATTCCTGGCAGGGGAAGGTTTAGTTCATTAACCAGGTGGTGAATCAGGTTTGTAGATGGAAGCTTCACTCTCCCTCTAGTAGTGGTTAATCCTTTAAGGTTTGTTATATAGCAAACTATTTACTGCATTTAAAGCGGTAGTTCACCCTCACTGACATGATTTTTCCATCGAGACAGGCATTGTAGCGCGAGCTACAGTATGCCTGTCCCGATTTTTTTACCCCCGTACTCACTGTGTACTCGTACATTAAAGATTTCGGCTCCTGCGGGGAATGGGCGTGCCTATGGAGAGGGAGGATGATTGACGGACGGCCCTGGCACGTCACTCTCCCCGAAGACAGCCGGAGTAGGTCTCGGCTCTTCACGGCGCCTGCGCACAGGCTATGCGCAGGCGCCGTGAAGAGCCAAGCCTATTTCGGCTATTTCCGGAGAAGCGTGACGCGCCAGAGCCGGCCGTCAATCATCCTCCGTCTCCATAGGCACACCCATTCCCCGAGGGGAGTCGGTATCTTCGATGTACGAGTACAAGGTGAGTACGGGGATAAAAAAATCGGGACAGGCATACTGTAGCTCGCGCTACAATGCCTGATTTTATGGTAGAAGAAAAAAAAATTTTTTTTTGCGTTTATAGGGTGAACCCCCGCTTTAATTATTTTTGTGTGCTGCTTTAATTGGCACGCAAAGCCACTTAATAACTGGACCATAGCCGAATGACGGCCACAGTGTGGCTCGATAACTCTGGGAGGGCGTACTATGATGTCCTCCCAGAACCGCGTGCCCCCTGGGGCTGTCCATGCGGGTCACGGATCTCAGTAAAGGGCCAACGAGAACGGCCCTTTACCACGTGATTGCTTCGTCGAATGACGGAGCGATCACAGTCAACAAACCGGCATCATGTCCGGTTCTCTCTGCTGCTCACACCGATCATGTGAGCAGCAGAGGGAGAAGCTGAGTTTTTTCGCCAAATTGCAAGCGTCCAGCAGTGCCCAAACAATGCCACATCTTTGCCCAGCAGTGCCACATCTGTGTCCCATTAGTACCATGTCAGTGTCCAGCAATGGACATGCCCCATCAGTGCCCAGCAATGCCACGTCAGTGCCCAGAAACGCTCCATCAGTGCACACCTGTGCCCCATCAGTGCCACATCTGTGCTCTACAGTGGCACTATAGTGCCCATCAGTAAGTGCTCATCAGTGTATCCTCGTCAGTGCCGTAAAAAATGCATTGTAAAATGCGTTTTCATTTTCATTCCACATTTTCCTAAAACGCGTGTAAAAAATGAAATGTTCAAAAGACTAATTATGCCTTATAGAATATACATTGGGGTGTTTGGTTTACAAAATGGGGTCATTTTGAGGACATTTCCATTGTCCTGGTGCTTCAAGGCCTGAAAAGTTGTGATAGGTTGTCAGGTGTTCTAGGGACATAAATTACACATTTAATTTTCTGACGGTGCTCCCTGCATTTTGGGCCTCTGTATGTGGCCAGGATGTGTAAAAATCTCACTCATGGGGTATCGCCAAATTCAAGAAGAGTAGCAAAATGTGTTTTGGGGTGTCATTTGTGGTATGCATATGCTGTGTGTGAGAAATAATGTGCTAATATGACAATTTTGAGGGGAAACACTTCATTTTGCAAAAGGAATTGTGGGAAAAAATAACTTAAAAAAACTCACTATGCCTCTTACTAAATACCTTGGAATCTCTACTTTCCAAAAAGGGGTCATATGGGGGGTATTTGTACTGTCCTGGCTTTAGGGTCTCAAGAAATGGGACAGAAATCAATTTTCAATGATTAGCACCAAAGCTTGTAGACGCTAAAATTTCACAAAGACCAAATAATTTACACACATTTTTACAATTATTTTTACAAAAGATATGTAGCAGTATAAATTTTGGGCAAAATTTATGAAGAAAAATTACTAATTTACAAAACGAAGGAAAATGCATTTGTTTACAAAATGTTCATTATTTTTTTATTTATAGCGCAAAAAAAAACAAGTAGTAATTAAATACCACCAAAAGAAAGCTATATTTGTGTGGGAAAAAAAAGGACAACAATTTAGTGTGGGTACAGTGTTGTATGACTGAATAATTGTCATTCAAATTGTGATATCACCGGAAGCTGAAAATTGGTCTGGTTAGGAAGGGGGTTTAAAACTGGAAGCTGTGTACTCTCCAGTTTTAGTAAATCAACCCCAATGTGCTTAACCACTTGACCTACAAAAGATTTACTCCCTTCATGATCAGACCATTTTTTCTATTCAGCACTGCACTACTTTAACTGCACAGCCATACAACACTGTATGCAAATGACATTTTTTATAAAAACAATTCACACATTTATAAAATAAAAAAAAAATAGGATTTTTTGTACTCACCGTAAAATCCTTTTCTCTGACGTCCATGGACGGACACAGCTCCTTAAGTCTTGACAAGTGGGTTATGTTCCCTGTTTACAGGAGAGGACTAGGCAGAAACATGTTAAATGGTTAAATACATGTTACATTAACAGAGTTGAACATGGGGCGGTCCCTCCAGACATAACCCTCCTCACTGCAGCATGCAGCCTCAGTTCGTAACAAGCAGTACAAACCTAAAAAGGAGGGGTGGGAGCTGTGTCCGTCCATGGACGTCAGAGAAAAGGATTTTACGGTGAGTACAAAAAATCCTATTTTCTCTTATCGTCCATGGACGGACACAGCTCCTTAAGTCTTGACAAGTGGGACGTCCCCAAGCAGTGTCAAAACGAGGGGTGGGAAATATATCAGTAAAACCAATTTTAACTTCACCCCAAAACAAGCAGCGCTCCTCAAACGGAGGAGATGCAACTTCAAACGGCCGCCTGCAAACACTAGCGGGCGGAAAAAAGCATCAGAAGATGCACTCACAGCAACCATGTAAATTCTGGAAAGGCTGTGAACGGACGACCAAGTCGCCGCCTCGCACACCTGAGACCGACGCATGTTGTCGGACCGGAGAAAGGGGGGCCCGCCCCTTAAGAATACAGGCCTGTATGACAGCCTACCTGATCCACCGAGAAATGGTGGGCAACGAGATTGTCAGTCCCCTTTTGTGGACCAGACACCAACACTAAAGAGTCAGATCTTCCGAAACGGAGCCGTAGCAGGCTAGTATACCCGCAAAGTGCGTACCACGCCTAAAGTATGAAAGGCAACCTCCGTAGGATGCGGCGGCCGAGGACAGAAGGATGTGAGAATCAATGTCCTTATTCTGGCGAAAAAGCCGAAACCACCTTCGGAAGAAGGGAAGGTCGTGGACGCACCACCACCTAAGGCTATGAAGAATCAAACATGGCGGCTTGCAAGACAAGAGCGCCAACTCAGAAACCCCTCTAACAGAGGTAAAACCACTTAAAGGGGCCACTTCAGAGATAGTGTCAAGAGAAAATCTCTCAGGTGTTTCCAAAAGGAAGATTCCTGAAGAACCGAGAGCGCCAGAGTCAAAACTCATGGGGGAAAAGATGGGCCAAGGGGGGGAAGGTATAGGACAAGCCCCCTCCACAAAAAAAGGTACCCACCAGGGAACGGCCGCAGAAAGGCCACTGAAAGAACACAGCCAAGGCTGAAATCTGCCCCCAAACGGTGCTCTAAGCTAATTTTGTGATCCACCAAGCTGTAAAAACAGCAGGCCGATGGACCCCGAGTACGTCCGTGGACGTCACTCCATCTCTTTCCACCCAGAGATGTAGGTCCGCCAGACGCGACGGTAGGTTCACCGGAAGAAAACTACCGTGCCCTCAGCATTGTTGAGGTGACCGAGTCGGACAGACCCCGGTCCCTTAAAGACTGGCTTCCAATAGCCCTGTTGAACAAGTCAGTAACTGTACAACAACAGGAGGAAGTATGGGACCTCGAGACAGGAGGACCTCCTGCCCTGGCTACCGCCAGGGTACCTCCGCTACCAGGCGGCCGAAATCGGCGCACCCAGGATCTGGAGCTATTAAAATCGTCGGGATTCCTCAGCCTCCACTCTGTGGAGCAGCCGGGAAGCCACTACAATGGGGGAAAGGCATAAAGTCGCCGAGACAGACCCCACAGGGCCACCAGCGCAACTTGCGCGTCTGTACCAGATCGCTAGATCTGGCCACTAACCTTGATACCCCTATGGCTGAGACGAGTGGCTAGGAGATCCATGCCCTGCGAGGCTCACCTCCTGCCAGGGAGTTGACTCCATGTACCAAGACCAGTTGTCCTGATTCAACATCAGGCGACTCCAGTAGCCCGCCTGCCGGCATACCTGATGGTAGCCCGAAGCCACCGGTGTGGCGTTGTCAGGTTGAATCAAGATCGGACGACCTTGCAACCCCCTCGACCACAAGGAGAGGCATAGCCTGACCGCCCACAGTACTAGGGCAAGTAACGGTAGACAAGGTCTACGGCACCTGGTATTTCCAGGCGGACTCCCACCCAGGTGCTAACCAGGCCCGAGCTTGGGCAGTTATCGAGATTGGGCGCATATAGGTCTGTGTGGTCGTAGGTCCACTCACGTCCAGTGACTCTGGGCCAACCGGACCCCCCAGACGCCCTCACAACCCTAGAGGTTGGCGTCCGTTGTGATCTCCACAGAAAGGAAGAAACCACCTCCCGGACTGAAAAGTCAGGGATCCCAGCCACCAATTCAGAGAGACACGGACTAGGTGGTGTACCTGAATCATGTATCTGTACATGATTCAGAGACCAGAGATTCGTTCCACTCGGACAGCATTTCCCTCTGGAAAAAAACACGAGCGTGGAACTGGGCATACGGAACCGCCTCGGAGGAGGCTACCCACAGACCTAGAATGTGCTTGCAAACTGAGAGACCAATTGCGTGATGTCAATAATCACCACCGACTGAAGAGTCTGCAAGTTCTCCAGGGAGAAAAAAGACCCTTGCCACCGAGGAGTCCGGAAGTCGTAGGCACTCCAAACTGAGTCGGAACCAGGCCCGACTCCAAATGTTTAACACCCACCCGAATTCACGGAGGGTCTGAAAAGCCACAGACACAACCTCTGAGTCAGGAAGTCGTCTAAGTAGCCACGACAGCAAAGCCTCGCTGTCCCAACAAGGAAGGATAAGTGGAAAACTCCTTGGTGAAAATCATTGGTGCTGGCGCCAGTTCAAAAGGAAGGCCCACAAGTGACCGTGGGCATCTCCATCGCGAGGCACAGAAAAACTCTATGACTTGCGCAAAGTGGAACAAGCATGTATGCGTCCTTATGTCCAAGGACGCAAGAAAGTCCCCCGGATGGAGCGCAGCTAAAAGCTATATAGGTAGCAGCCCCATGGTGGGTCGTACCTATGACCTTCTGCACCGAAGTGCAAGTGTCTACCCCACTAAACGAATGGATTCCGAGCGGACCTACTCATCATTCACAATGGCCTTTAGGTCCTTGAAGCCCAAAATCGGATGGGCCATGCCCATCCATGGGACCGCAGATTTGGATAGAGTCCCTCAAACCACTAGTCCTGCGGAAAAGATAAAATCACACCGCAGCTTAGCAAGTCCCATACTGCTCAAAGGCAGACCGAGCCGGGAGAGGGAGACATGAGGGAAGAAAACTGTTTGGTGGATCGGAAGGGACCCTATCTAGTACCCCGAAGATACCACCTCACAGACCCACTGTCGGAGAGCAGGGAGGTTCACCGAGCTGTTAACAGCAAAGGCGACCCCCCACTTCAGAGACGGGCAGGTGAAAGCTACATACATTGGCGTGTTCGGGTGCCGGCGCAATTGGCTTACGCACCCAGGGACGGATCAGCCCCCCAGCTGAGGCCTTGTCGGCCCAGGAGGTTCGCCTGCGGCCCCTGACTGACGGAAAAAGACCGCTTTGGAAAAAGACGGACCCGGCCCACGGCGGGGCCCCTTCCCCCTGGAAGCCTGAGGGAGGAGAGCGCTCTTCCCTCCAGTGACATCCTTGATAATGTCAACCAGCGAGGACCCAAAGGTCTCCCACCCAAAAAGGGTAAATCAGTCAGGGCGTATGTTAGAGGCCTGGCCAGCAGACCAGCATTCCAACCAGAGAAGGCGCCATATCAGAAACCAAAGCCCTGAATATCAAGGGCGTGGCATCCAGTGAAACATCACAGACATATACAGAGCCCTGGACCCACAGGTCCGTTAGCCTAACAACTTCGGGAGAGAGTCGGCGCTCCTCCACAGTATGGTTCAAAATGCTCACTCAGTGAGCGACTGGGATCCAGAGTAGTGGATACAATAGGCCGCAAGACAGACCCCAGCATGATAGACATGGAACGGGTCAGAACTTCGGATCTTCTCAGTCAAATCTATACAAGCGGGGGTGTCCCGCAATAGGGGGGGTGGTCACCTATACATGACCCCCGGAGGATCCACCACCGGAGGAGAAGCCCACTCTCTTAAAAGGCTCCCCTCAAGGGGCACCGAGCCGCCAGGCGGTGAGGGACTACAAAAGCCCTCAGTGGCTTTTCTCATTCCGCGTTTTTAAAAATTAGCAAGAAAGGGCACAGAAGGAAAACCTACACAGAGCGGTCTGATTTGTGTGATCCCAAAAAAGACCGAGCCCTCAGCGGAAACCCAGCTGCATTATCCAGCCACAGGGAGTCCCGTACAGCAGTGAGAAGCGCACCTCTAAGTGCCTTATCCTGCACCCCCAGGTATCTGGTCCATGGCTCCATCTGTGACAGAGCATTCCCCAGGGGATAAGAGGGGGGGGGGGGAAGGGCCCTCCTTTGACCCCTGCCCGTCCGCAGTCCCCCACCCTGGCACCAAGGTGTCCAGGACAAACAGTAAAAAAAAAAAAACATCTGTGGGATCCCAGGTGGGGAAGGACCAGATACTGACTCCAATAGAGCAACCCATACACATAGTGTGTATGTACAAAATGCCATTGATTTACAGAAGCTCCAGTGCCCTATGCAGGGCAACTCACCCTTCGCTGCGCTGGTCGGGGGTATCCCAGGGGACTCACCGAGGAGGAGACTGCCCAGCGCGCCATCCGCCCACAGCACACGGCGTGTAGGGAGGAAAAAACACTGTGAGGAGACTGCGGCATCCGAGGGACCTGTGTGTACCGTAGGATTCAGCACTAGGGGTCAGCCAAGATGGCCGCCGAACGTCCTCGGAGCGCGGCTACGGCAAAATGGCCGCCAATGGGAGTTTTCAATGCAATTGAAAGCCACCCCAAAAATGGCGCCAGAGCCGGCCAAATGGCGGCAAAACGCAGCATTTAAACAGCAAAAGCCTCTAAGGCTTTTAAAAGTGTAACAAAAAAATAAAAATACACATAGAAACCTCACAGAAAAACTCAGGCCAGACAGTCCCCTCAGGGAGGCCCCCCCCCCGACAGCGGCAAATGTTTGCAATGCAGCAGAGGGAAAGGAGCAGGGGAGGGAGGAGAAAAGGCCCCCCAAACCCCGGGAATGCCCAGCCGTACCAACCCACCTAAGTGGGAGGGACTGTACTTACCTCAGAGCGAGCATTCGCCAACGCATTCCTGACAGAACTACAACCGCAATGGAGGTAGCTGTCGGCCCGGTCCACTGTGAGTGAGACAACACCACAGCCCAGTCATATGTGGACCTCGGAGCAAAGCTCACCGGCCACCTCAGGAGTCATGAGGTATGGCGTGGCAGACCAAGCCTCTTTGCAAAGGTGTGTCCACGCATGCTGGTCGGACTGAGAAGACTACAAGGATCTATAATATCCAGCCTGTCTCTCAGCCGACAGTTGAAAGAAGATTCTTTAAGAAAATATTAAAAGAAAATAAAATAAAAGAAAATTTCTCCTCAAGGCGCTGGGCCCAAAGGGAGCCATACGTCCATCTCCTTTGCTAGGCAGAACGAAACTGAGGCTGCATGCTGCAGTGAGGAGGGTTATGTCTGGAGGGACCGCCCCCTGGGCGGGGCTGTTCAACTCTGTTAATGTAACATGTATTTAACCATTTAACATGTTTCTGCCTAGTCCTCTCCTGTAAACAGGGAACATAACCCACTTGTCAAGACTTAAGGAGCTGTGTCCGTCCATGGACGATAAGAGAAATGTTTTTTTTTAATTTCTGTTATAAAACATCTTCAAAAAATATATATAATTGCATAAATTGAGGCCAAAATGTATTCTGCTGCATGTCTTTAGTAAAAAAAAATAAACCCAATAAGTGTATATTGGGTTGGGCGAAAGTTATAGCAGCTGCAAGCTATAGTATATATAATGGAATATATGCAGCTATAGACGCTATACTGTAACTGTAATGGCAATGATCAGCGACTTCTAGTGGGACTTTGATAGGGTGGCGGGAAATCTGGCTCTAACAAACATTATTTGGGAGGGTCACAAACTGACACTTACGACATTAATACAGTGATAATACTGTAAACTGATGCCATACTAATATATATATATTCCGCCCACTCCCCTGCTTCCCTGTCGGTTCTGGATACGTTGACGCCACTAGGCCAACTCAGTAAGTTGTCCTTGAGACTGAGTGTTCAATTCTCTTCATTTCAGGGTCATCGTCCTGTCGCAGGTCAATTCCATATGCTTTACGACAGCCCAATTCAAATCCAGGTCACATCAGTGACACATCGATTCGAATCCTCAGCACGATTCGACACGTCCCATCATTTAAAACATACGCTGCAAGCTTACTCAGCTCAGCCTCCACCTCGAGACACCTGACACAATGCACCCAAGTCGATACTCTCACCATTCATTAGCACGTACTCACTAACTCATGCGATGCTTCAGTAGCATTTCCGGCACGATTCGGTATGTTCCGTGCTCATTCGTAAAACATACTGTCACAGACACATACAATGTAGTCGATGGTGTTCCTCCCCAGACACGCTCTACGATTTTTCAGCTTCCTTGGTTTTCTGCATCCCTCATGAGGCTTCTTTCTGCAGCACTCTATTGCAACTCGCCTCTACCAGTGGCACACGTTTACAGCCACTCATTCGCATGTCTGTCTTTTCTCTCATAGATCAGTTGAGTTAATCTCGATCCACCCTGTACAGGGTTAGACGTTCCCTCACAAGAAAAAAATTAAGTTTTTTTTTGTCCATATATTCATATGGGGGGCTAGTAACATTTGGGGAGGGGGTGAGCTCGGGGACACTTTCACACCAGATTTTAAATCTTGGGCCTTTATGTCACCTTTTCCACAGGTTTCCCAGTCAGATGAGCAATCAACCAAGACTTTTGGAAACCAGTGCATATTAAGTCAGGTGTGTAGTGCACAGTCTCCACTCTTACATCACTTCACAGCATCCTTACACCTCGTTGACTTCTCACACACTATTTGGCTGTTCATCTTGTGATTTAACTACTGTCACATTATTTTTCTCGTTTTTATTTTTGGAAGGTCACCGCCTTTTTCCCCACACGCAGACACGGTTGCTAAATGGTTTGCTTGCAGATAGTACAAGCTTTAACATTCCTTATTATACGTCATGTACTACAGGACGTAACATTACTACTTAGGCCTCAACCAGACATCAGGTTCTCGCTGCGGAATGCCCTGGGTCTTTGGTTCCACAGGTCTGTGCATGACACAGACTGGGCACCCAAGCTATCGGTTATCACGGCCAGTCACCTCCTGGCTATTCTTGGTCGTCTCGCACCCTTGAGTTGTTCAAAATTGCCACTTCATCACACGTTGGCCAAACGCATCGGTACATATCCTTACACCCTGTCACCTTTCTCTCTCTGTCTCTCACTACTTCTCTAATCTATTCTTGCATACTCCAACTTTTCTTAACACATAAACCCCCCTTTCTTATAGTTGGAGCCATGTCACGGGCCAACAGCGAGGATCTGGCCTCTGCCCCTCCGACACCCTTTTGGGGCTCAGAGCATGGCAGTGCTCAATCTCTGAGAGGTTGGACCATCCCCAAGCTTACCCCGGAACTATAGCATATAGGCATTCCCTACCCCGCCACAGCCAGGAAGGCCAAGCTGTTTAAGGTGTTGTTTTCACCACCACCACCACCAGCAGCAGCCAGACCCCTACACTCAGCAGCTTCCTTACAGTCCATTGCCTCTGCTCTCACCCAGTTGCATGCTATGGTTGACACCTTGACCACGTCCATCTCTGATGTCCAGGCTAGAGTGGGAGTCTTGGAGGTTTGCCTAGCATTCGTATGGGCGCATAAAAAACCTAGGATTTCCCAGACGCTATCTTATACTTCCCAAGCACCCGGGGGGCCTAGCCCTCCCGGATGTTCGGAAATACTTTCAAGCTACACACATCGGCAGGTTTGTAGATTGACGATGTCACTATAAAATAAAAGCTTACCTGTAAAATCCTTTTCTTGGAGTACATCACGGGACACAGAGTCTTAATCATTACTATGTGGGTTATATTCCACCATCAGGTGCTGGACACTGGTGTAATCAATTAGAACAGGAAGTCACCTCCCTATATAACCCCTCCCATACTGGGAGCACCTCAGTTTTTGTAGCAAAGCAATAAGTGTCCCAATGTCCCCAAACAAGAGGGGTGGGGACTCTGTGTCCCGTGATGTACTCCAAGAAAAGGATTTTACAGGTAAGCCGTTATAAAAATCCTATTTTCTTTATCGTACATCACGGGACACAGAGTCTTAATCATTACTATGTGGGATGTCCGAAAGCAATGCTTACTGAGGGGAGGGAGACACCAACAACGCAGACTGCCATCAGACACGAGGACCTCTAATGCTGCCTGCCGCATATTGTGCCAACAAAAAAAGGCTGCATCCTCCTGCCGTCTTATGTTCACTTGATAGGATTTAGTGAACGTAAGCACAAACGACCAAGTTGCAGGTCTGGCAAAAAGAAACAGGGGGAAGCCCTCTCTATAAACCACAAGCCTGAATAATAACCTGATAAATCAACATTTGACAATAGTTGATTTAGAAGCTGCCTGCCCCTTGCTGGGGCCTCCTGGTAGCGCAACAACATCAGTCTTCCGTATCCGAGCAGCCGCTTCAGATCGGTCTCTTACTATAACGAGCGAGCGCGTAGCCATTTTAATAGCTGATCTGAACACTGCCCGCCCCCATCTAGGGTTTTTCTGGCAACAAAACGTTAGGTCTCTATATCTGAAGCCTTCAGATAGATCTTTAACTGCTCTTATCTTTATTGAGAGAAAGCAATAACCTCTCCTTCCGCGGATCAAGGTCCTGAAAAAAAGGAAAAGGAAGGCAAGAATATCTTAATTCAAATGAACACTGGATCCTTCTAGCCAATAAGGTTGGGTGAGGATTTAACATCACCCTTCTTGTAAAAATAATTAAGTATGGCTCTATACAAAAGAAAGTTGCCAATACTCTCTTGCAGAGGCAGCCGCAACCAAGAACACCAATTTCCTCTTTAGAAGGATAAAGGGAAATATTTATGGTGCATCAGCCCAAGGTGCTGACTCTGTAAGCCAGCATACTGGATCCAATCCTCCGCGCACAAGGGCGCCTTAACTGGCAAAATTATACCTGTCACCCCTTGTATAACAGCCCAGATCAAGAGTGCGCCGAGATCAGACCCGTGATGGAACTTAAGGCCAGCTCCATCTCTTTTCCAATGTAGAAAGGTAAGAATTTTACCTATGACCTACTACCAAGGATTCCACCCCTTGGTTTCACACCTAGGATATCTGGTCCTGGAGGCCAGCTGTCCTGTATGAATCAAGGTAACTGCCGCTGATTCTGAACGCCCCGATCCTTAAGAATGCAGGCTATAACAGCCAGACCATTAATACCCATGTATGCAAGACAGGATGTAACCCTGCAAAGCAGGCCTGGACAAGCTGTAAGGGACCCTGGGTCCTCTACGATCAGTTCTGCTGTCCCTGCACAGTAAGGTTGTATGGGCTATGCTGGAGCAATTAAGCCAGCTTCCGTTCTCTTCTGATGTAGCATGGAAGCCACAAAGGTTGCGGCCATAAACCAGCAACAACTGGTCCCCCAGGGTCACTAAAAAATCTGTCCCGCATGCGGGTGGATCCTTTGTCCTTGACACAAAGTTGTTCAACCTCTTGTTGAACCTGGACGTCAACACCCTTTATGTGCAGGGTAACGTTTCTGTGACATTTGGTCAGAAAAAAGTCGGGGTGTAGAGGCCAATCTCTCGGACCCGATTGTTGATGGCTCCAGCGAATTGCCTGCCAATCTAGCATTCCATGAAATGACAATTGACAATAGGCAAGGCACAAGCTCTTCTCTGGTAACCAAAGAAACCACTAGAGAGGCATAGTCAGATTGTATTCAGACAGAGCAACCCTGTAACCTAAACGTTCAGGTCCTTAAGCTGGATGCTCCATCCGTAGCTCTAGAAAGCTAGCAGATAAGGCTCCCTTGGAGCTTGACCACCTTCCCTGTGCCGTGGTCTCTTCCAGGGCTGGATTCTATCCCTAGAGGCCAGTCCTCGTAACCTGCTCCCAGGTAACGGGTATGAAGGATATTCCTTTCTGCCAATCATTCAGTTAAGAACCCTAAACTGAAATTCCAGCATATCCCTGGGACAAGACTCCTAGGATAATGCTAGGTTAGGATCCACTCGTTCCAGGCCGATAGAGCAAAGTTTATATCAGCCTTGAATAAAACTGAGCATAGGGAACTGTGTTTGAATAAAGAGGGCATATTCCCTCTAGACTGGGATCCTAACCCAGGAGTTCCAGATAATTAATCATGCTGGACTCCCCTAGGCCCAGCCATGCTACTGACTGATCTGTCAGCAAAGGATTGCCTTGGAATGACATTACTGCTATACCCTGGGCCTTTAGCCCTGCTAGAGGCGGGCCCTAGCAGCCTTGTAAATAAACACACCTGCAAATAGCTCCCCCTATGTGCATGTGGCAAGCTTTTAAAGCCATATGCCTCTATGGGAGCGTGTGTTCATAGAAGCGCAAGTTCATAAGAATATGTTTTCCGCAAACACATGAAAAAGGGGGCGTGCAGTATACACGCATACATATAGCATGTGAGCTATGAACAAGCATCCTGCAAGCAAGTATGCGCCTATGTAAGGCCAAGGAATCCTGTATAATTAAGGAAACCTAATTATAATGCCTCCTAAGTCAAACTCTAGGCAAACATGCATTCTTATGCGATTCAGCAAATTTTCATGCGATCCAACATCTATGCATCTTAAGCACTCTTGTGCGGACAAGTACCCTTGTGGGACCAAGGATTCTTGTATGACCGAGCACCACTGTGCGATCCAGCAATTTTATGCAATTAAGCCTTTTAATGCGATTTTTGCGGACACAACCTCTCTGTGTGACCAAATATGCCTGAGTAATCCAGGACTCGGGTGATCAGATAACCATGTGTGAACCCGCATCTTTATGCGATTTCAGGCCTTTTTGTGGAAACAAGCCTCTCTGTGTGAGAGAAATATCCTTGGGTAATCAAGGATTCCGGTTTGTCAGGTAAACCTGTGTGATCCCGCATTTCTATGCACTCCAGCATCTTTATGCGATTTTAGGCATTCCTGTGGAAACAAGCCTCTCTGTGTGACCAAATACCCTTGGGTAATCAAGGATTAGGGTTATCAGGTAACCATGTGTGATCCCGCATCTTTATGCCCTTGAGCATCTTTATGCGATTTCAGGCACTCCTGTGAAAACAAGCCTCTCCGTGCGACCAAATCAAGGACTCGGGTTATCAGATAACCATGTGTGATGTCGCATCCTTAAGCATTTCCATGCGATTTTAGGCATGCCTGTGGAAACAAGTCTCTCTGTGTGACCTAAATAACCTTGGGTAATCAAGGACCTGGTTTATCAGGTAACCATGTGTGATCCCGCATCTTTATGCACTTAAGCATTTTTATGTGATTTTAGGCACTTTGCTGTGATTAAACACCCTTTTGTGACCATATAAAATCATACAAACAAAATAACATGTCTCCTTATGTGATCAACAATAAAACATGCTTTGTTACCTGTTTTTACCCCACATGCATTTTGAACATTCCAAACTCATGTACTTCATGCAAACATGTGGACTGTAAAGAGGCAGTTATGCTCTGCAGATGTGCGTCTCCGCAAACCTGCAACGTTAGCCATGTGCACAGCAGCAAATGTGCACCCCCCCTGTTGTGCATTCGGTTAGCCTGAAGCCAACACCAGGATGAGGACTTTAAAGAGACAGAGGCTCTGGCCATCTAGGCTGAGTGAAGTTATATGCAGCTTGGATCTCTGAAAAGACTGCAGCTGCAACCAGAGCTTTTGGGGCTTCTGATAGTTTTCTCCTCATTAACACCTGTTATCTGTTCTCTGACAGTGAACCTTCATCCTCAGGTCTTTCAATCCCTTGTTTGAGGATTTAGAGCAGGGAAAGGGACACACCCTGTTTTCCGCTTGTGAGGCTGCTGTGAATATAGCAGTTAAAATATGGACGGTTGGGACTTTAAATGAGATGCGATTAGCAATATGCGATTAAGTATAAATATATATATATAATGGCAAATGTAAAAATTCTTACCATAAAGACCAGGCTCAAAAATACCAAACCAAAGAAGCACAAAACCAAATTAGTCTGTCTAACTGTATGTAATTAAAACAGAGGTTCAGTTGCAGTCATTTGCAAATGTCTGGGAAGCTGCAGGCCACGTCACGGCACTCTGTGTAACTGCAGTCCTAACTGTGATTTTTAAGGCCTCCAAAGGAGGAACCCAGGTGTGCTAATTAATAGACAGGGAGCAGAAAGCAACATAGAACCGCCCCTATCTATGGTTGGTCTGGCAAATGAGAGCACTGAAAAAACAAAATACAAAAAACAGGGGTGAAACCAAAAACATGCCTACCAAACCAAAATACCACCAAACTGGGTGCGGACCACATCAAACTGGGTCAGCTAGTCAAAAAACGACAATGCATGAATTAACTTGTTGGTGGTAGATCTGTGGAGGCAATGTGTGACACTCCTGGAATCGCATCTCCATCCCTGGTTAATGTAAAAAATGGGGTTGGGACTTTATATGAGGCATGTGGTTTGGGTCACCACAGGCCTCCATCCCTGTAAGGATAAAATATGGACGGTTGGGACTTTAAATGAGATGCGATTAGCAATATGCGATTAAGTATAAATATATATATATAATGGCAAATGTAAAAATTCTTACCATAAAGACCAGGCTCAAAAATACCAAACCAAAGAAGCACAAAACCAAATTAGTCTGTCTAACTGTATGTAATTAAAACAGAGGTTCAGTTGCAGTCATTTGCAAATGTCTGGGAAGCTGCAGGCCACGTCACGGCACTCTGTGTAACTGCAGTCCTAACTGTGATTTTTAAGGCCTCCAAAGGAGGAACCCAGGTGTGCTAATTAATAGACAGGGAGCAGAAAGCAACATAGAACCGCCCCCATCTATGGTTGGTCTGGCAAATGAGAGCACTGAAAAAACAAAATACAAAAAACAGGGGTGAAACCAAAAACATGCCTACCAAACCAAAATACCACCAAACTGGGTGCGGACCACATCAAACTGGGTCAGCTAGTCAAAAAACGACAATGCATGAATTAACTTGTTGGTGGTAGATCTGTGGAGGCAATGTGTGACACTCCTGGAATCGCATCTCCATCCCTGGTTAATGTAAAAAATGGGGTTGGGACTTTATATGAGGCATGTGGTTTGGGTCACCACAGGCCTCCATCCCTGTAAGGATAAAATATGGACGGTTGGGACTTTAAATGAGATGCGATTAGCAATATGCGATTAAGTATAAATATATATATATAATGGCAAATGTAAAAATTCTTACCATAAAGACCAGGCTCAAAAATACCAAACCAAAGAAGCACAAAACCAAATTAGTCTGTCTAACTGTATGTAATTAAAACAGAGGTTCAGTTGCAGTCATTTGCAAATGTCTGGGAAGCTGCAGGCCACGTCACGGCACTCTGTGTAACTGCAGTCCTAACTGTGATTTTTAAGGCCTCCAAAGGAGGAACCCAGGTGTGCTAATTAATAGACAGGGAGCAGAAAGCAACATAGAACCGCCCCTATCTATGGTTGGTCTGGCAAATGAGAGCACTGAAAAAACAAAATACAAAAAACAGGGGTGAAACCAAAAACATGCCTACCAAACCAAAATACCACCAAACTGGGTGCGGACCACATCAAACTGGGTCAGCTAGTCAAAAAACGACAATGCATGAATTAACTTGTTGGTGGTAGATCTGTGGAGGCAATGTGTGACACTCCTGGAATCGCATCTCCATCCCTGGTTAATGTAAAAAATGGGGTTGGGACTTTATATGAGGCATGTGGTTTGGGTCACCACAGGCCTCCATCCCTGTAAGGATAAAATATGGACGGTTGGGACTTTAAATGAGATGCGATTAGCAATATGCGATTAAGTATAAATATATATATATAATGGCAAATGTAAAAATTCTTACCATAAAGACCAGGCTCAAAAATACCAAACCAAAGAAGCACAAAACCAAATTAGTCTGTCTAACTGTATGTAATTAAAACAGAGGTTCAGTTGCAGTCATTTGCAAATGTCTGGGAAGCTGCAGGCCACGTCACGGCACTCTGTGTAACTGCAGTCCTAACTGTGATTTTTAAGGCCTCCAAAGGAGGAACCCAGGTGTGCTAATTAATAGACAGGGAGCAGAAAGCAACATAGAACCGCCCCTATCTATGGTTGGTCTGGCAAATGAGAGCACTGAAAAAACAAAATACAAAAAACAGGGGTGAAACCAAAAACATGCCTACCAAACCAAAATACCACCAAACTGGGTGCGGACCACATCAAACTGGGTCAGCTAGTCAAAAAACGACAATGCATGAATTAACTTGTTGGTGGTAGATCTGTGGAGGCAATGTGTGACACTCCTGGAATCGCATCTCCATCCCTGGTTAATGTAAAAAATGGGGTTGGGACTTTATATGAGGCATGTGGTTTGGGTCACCACAGGCCTCCATCCCTGTAAGGATAAAATATGGACGGTTGGGACTTTAAATGAGATGCGATTAGCAATATGCGATTAAGTATAAATATATATATATAATGGCAAATGTAAAAATTCTTACCATAAAGACCAGGCTCAAAAATACCAAACCAAAGAAGCACAAAACCAAATTAGTCTGTCTAACTGTATGTAATTAAAACAGAGGTTCAGTTGCAGTCATTTGCAAATGTCTGGGAAGCTGCAGGCCACGTCACGGCACTCTGTGTAACTGCAGTCCTAACTGTGATTTTTAAGGCCTCCAAAGGAGGAACCCAGGTGTGCTAATTAATAGACAGGGAGCAGAAAGCAACATAGAACCGCCCCTATCTATGGTTGGTCTGGCAAATGAGAGCACTGAAAAAACAAAATACAAAAAACAGGGGTGAAACCAAAAACATGCCTACCAAACCAAAATACCACCAAACTGGGTGCGGACCACATCAAACTGGGTCAGCTAGTCAAAAAACGACAATGCATGAATTAACTTGTTGGTGGTAGATCTGTGGAGGCAATGTGTGACACTCCTGGAATCGCATCTCCATCCCTGGTTAATGTAAAAAATGGGGTTGGGACTTTATATGAATATAGCAGTTAACCTCTTATAGACCTATACATGCAATGCAACATAACATATGCAGAGTGCTGCAATGTTGGGGGAGGCTCACGCCTGACAGGGCTGATAGCTAATTATGTGAGCTATCTTAAGTCTCTACAGGGGAGGATAGTATCATGCAAGCATGATAAAAAGGGCCACCAGATTTAGGTGGTGATACCCCTTCCTACCCCTGAACCCTCTTTTATGGGGAGACAAAAAAAGTCCTAAGCAAAAAGCAGAGGAACTTAACCCTGGTGCATCAACAGCTGAACTTAGTGTAGCAAATAATGCTTGCCAACACAGCTAGATGCCGAATAGGTGTCTTAGATGAATCTGTATCCAATTTCCACAAGGTGCTTACGTGCTCAAGCTACTGTGTCCCCCTGGCTTTACAGAGCTCTGACGTCTGGGCCTTTCGAAGGGGCCGCCCTGCGTCTGCACCATGAGCCGGCGCACGTGTGTGTGTGCGCCAGCGGCAACCACATCGTCCCCCCGCCTTCAAAGCGTGCCCCTCTCACACACGCGCGCGCGTAGGGGAATGGTGGAGGCGGGGGGAGAGGGAGATCCCCCAAGGAGCCGTAGAGACTACGAGGGACCCCCCCCCCATCGTGGCAGAGCCTGAAGCGGAGGCAGTAAGCCGCACCCTAGATCAGCTAACCTTGAGCTTCCGTTCCTGGAAAGCATGGCAAGCGAAACACCCGGCATGTCCACGTAGGGCCCTTCGTGGAAAACAGATAAGACATACTCATGTAGGGGTAGCAACCTCCTGAAGGGGAGATCTATGGGTATTACAGCCATCCTGTCTCAACCGACATAGTGGTTTCTTTGCCAAGGCACACATGCATTATAGGCAAGACCCAATAGCCCCTTCAGCAGAAGACTAGGACCCACTAGGGGAGGTATATGGGTGCCAGAGCCATCCTGTCTCAAAAGACTTTGTGGTTAAGTTGCCCATGCATAGAAGCATAAAATAGGCGAGACCCATAATCCCCAATGGAGAACCCACTGTCGGACCAAGTCCCGTAGGTACCTCCGCTTACCTTTCCACGCTGCAGGGTATTGCAAAGCAAGAGGCCCAGCCTTCACCCCTCAACGCGGGCTTCGTCTCAGACCTTCAGGGACTGGGGTCCATAGCAGGTCACCTCTCCCCTGGACCTATATAGCACCCTGGCAACAGAAAAAATATTTGGTCTTTGGTATCGACCAATGTACTGGAACCCAGGGTCCAGCTCTCAGAGAGAAGCATTATAGGCAAAACCTCGTTCTTCGTACCGAGGCCCGGGTATCGTCCACTTTGACTATGAAGCACCTTGGACGGATCCGGATTTTATGGAGGCTCTTTTACATCCAGCATGGATCCCTCCAGTGGAGCTCTTCAGAGCACATGTTAACTCGTGACCAACACATTAGACACTGGTGAAAAAACTGAGGTGCTCCCAGTATGGGAGGGGTTATATAGGGAGGGAACTTCCTGTTCTAATTGATTACACCAGTGTCCAGCACCTGATGGTGGAATATAACCCACATAGTAATGTCGCAAGCAGATGTCCCATTGAAGGGCGCCTTGTGGTGCTTAGATAAACTACCGTTGACACTCAAAGCCCACCCCTTGATAGGCAATACCCTTTGCCTATGCTCGAGGGCCGTCTTTTTGGCATCCCTCTCAACTTGTGACTCTCCACTGTTTCCGATCCTTGGCACCCTGCCATTCACTCCTGGCCTGGGAACACACAACTTTCCAACCTGTATCCAAGGCGGTCTACACCAAGCGTCACATTTTCTGAGCACGAACGGTTGGCCATCTATCACAGCATTGACGAGTCAGGCAGGACAGTTCAAGATTCCTTTCTGGAAGACGTTACAGCTGCACCACTTTTTGCACTCTCTTACGAACCCTCAGAAATTCAACAGTAGTTTAACAACCTTTGAGGAGTACCGTTTGGCCAAAGGGACACTGCCGCAGGTTCTATCCAAAACATACTCCTTGTTAGTTACACCCCCGGAGCAACTGAACTCCCGTTCTTGCAAAAATGGGAGACAGACCTACACCTTTCATTCTCGGACCACCAAAAACAACTTATCCTTAGATTTTCGCTGAAGTCATCAATGTGTACCAAAATACAGAAAACTAATTTCGAAATATTAACAAGGTTGTATCAAACACCGAATGTTTTGAATACGTTTTATCCTGACTCTTCAGATCGCTGCTGGAGGTTTCTGACGGACAGGTGGACACTTCTACACACTGAAACATTTCTGGCTGGAAGTCCTGAGGGTCACTGAAGTTCACGGGACATGAGATACCTGACAATTCGATATTCTTCCTTCTTCATGTGTCTACCATTCCTGCAAAAAGCTACCAGAGATCAGTTGTGCGTCACCTGCTGAATGCTGCCAAATCCTGCATCCACCCACTCTGGAAACATCAGGAGCCACCAACTATTGTGAGTTGGTTGCGCAGGGTGGAGGAGATAAAAAAGATGGAAGACCTGATTTCCACGGCACAGAATAGACAGGAAAAACATTCTAAACAATGGAGAGACTCTGGAATATGTTCATATTCTCCGATGAGGGGATTGCCTTACTCGGATCATAAAATACCCTCTTTTGTCTGTGGAAATTACCCAGTCTTTTATGTGATGCCCTACTATTCCAACTCCAAAACTCTAGTATCTGAGCTCTAAATTCCAGATACCAAGTTTCAAACTTCAAGTCAACTTATGTTTGAGTTCTTACTAGTCCCAAACTCACAATTTATTTCAAATCCTGAGTTTGAAATCTCAAGATCCAATTCTCGAGTTCTTGCTTTTGAGTTCTTACTTCAAAGTTTTAATGTCTGAGTTCGTTCCAATCTCAGTTTAAAAGTCCAAATCCCGAGGTCCAAATTCTGAGTTCCAGATTTCTAGTTTAAATTCTAAATCCTGAGTTCTAGATTCTGAGCTCTGTCTTAGTTTAATCTTCCAGATTCCAAGTTCGAAATTCAAAGTTCTAGATTTCAAGCTCTACATCATGAGCTCCAAATTCAAAGTTTAGAATTCCAGATGCTGAACTTTAAGTTCCAGATTTTGAGTTCCAAATTAATAGTTCTAAATGCACAGCTAATAATCCTGAGTTCCTAATTAAAAAATGTTATTCCAGATTTCAAGTTCCACATTCTGGAGTTTACAGCTCTAGATTTGAGTTCCAATTCATGAATTCAAAATCCCAAGTTTATTATTTCAGATTCCAAATTTCACACTCTTAAGCTCCAAATTTAGGCCCCTCTCACATTGAGGCGGTTTTCATGCGGTACAGCGCTAAAAATAGCGCTGCTCTACCGCATGAAAAAACCTGCCCTGTAGTGTTCAATGTGAAAGCCCGAAGGCTTTCACATTGAAGCGGTGCGCTAGCAGGAACGCTCCAAAAGTCCTGCTAGCCGCATCTTTACCGCGCTATAGGAGCGGTGTGTTCACCGCTCCTATACCGCGCCTTCCCATTGAAATCAATAGGAAAACGCAGTAATACCGCCCGCAACGCAACCCTTTTTCGGCCGCTAGCGGGGGTTAAAACCTCACCGCTAGCGCCCGAATATCGCGGTAAATACGACGGTATAGCCGCGCTACATATAGCGCGGCTATACCGTCACCGCAGCTCCACGCCTCAATGTGAAAGAGGCTTTATAGATCTATTACGTAATACGTAACTCAGAATTCCACATTCCAAATTACTTTTTCGGAGTGCTAAATGCAGGTCTAAAATCTGAGTTGCAAATTTTGAGCTCCAAATTAAAAGTTCTAAAATTTTAATTCTAAGTTCAAATTACAAATTCTCATTTCAGTGTTCCAGATTCTGAGCTTAAAATTAAAAATTTTGGAGTTCCAAATCCTGAGTTCCAAGTTCCAAATGATAACTTCCGAGATCCACACTGTGGGCCAGATTCAGAAAGGAGATACAACGGCGTATCTCCGGATACGCCGTCGTATCTCTGAGTGTGCGGGGTCGTAACTATTCGACTGATTCATAGAATCAGTTACGCATAGATTTCCCTAAGATCCCACCGGCGTAAGTGTCTTACACCGTCGTATCTTAGGCTGCATATTTACGCTGGCCGCTAGGTGGCGCTTCCGTATAGTTACACAATGAATATGCTAATTAGGTAGATACGCCGATTCAGAAACGTACGTCCGGCGCATTTTTTTACGTCGTTTACACCAGGCTTTTTCCGGCGTAAAGTTACCCCTGCTATATGAGGCATAGCTAATGTTAAATATGGACGTCGTTCCCGCGTCGAGTTTTTTAAATTTTACGTAGTTTGCGTAATTTGTTCACATATAGGGCTGTACGTAAGTTACGTTCACGTCTAAAGCACTGAGGATTTGCGGCGTAATTTCGAACATGCGCACTGGGATTTTTTCACGAACGGCGCCGTTCGTAAAAAACTTTAAATACGCGGGGTCACAGTTAATATACATAAAACACACCCACATCATCCACATTTGAATTTGGCGGGCTAATGCCGACATACATACGTTACGCCACAACTAACGGCGCAAGTGGTTTCTGAATACGGAACTTGCGCCCTAATTTACGGCGGCGTAACGTTTCTGAGATACGTTACGCCCCACCTAAAGATACTCCAAAGTATCTGAATCCGGCCCTCTGAGTTTAGAATTCAAGATCCAAATGCTAGATTCCAAGTTCAAAAAAATGTTTTTCCGTATTCCAATTGCAATTCCAGATTTACAGTTCCAAATGTCAAATTCTAGATTCCAAGCTCCTAGTTCCAAATTAATTTGGCTAAATTCTGAGTTCCAATTTTGAGCTCCAAAGTCCTAGTTCTAAATTCTGCATTCTAAGTTCTTAATTTTGAGTGCCAAATTCTGAATTAAAAACGCCAGATTTTGAGTTCCAAATCCTGGGTTCTAAGTCATAAATTCTGAGTTCCAAATTCTGATATTATAATTCCAGAGTTTGAGTTCCAAATTCTGAGTTTATTAATCCATATTCTAAGCTCCAAACTCTGTGTTCCAAATTCTGATTTCCAAAATGTATAGGTCTAAATTCTGAGTTCTTAAATTTTGAGCTCCAAATTCCAATTTATAAATTCAGAGTTCCAATTTTTTAGTTTAAAATTCCAGATTTTGAGCTCCCATTCCTGAGTTTCAAACCCAGAATTTAAAATATCAGGACATGGCCAAGTGCACTTGCCTTTGACTTCTGCTCTCACAGGGCTATACATGGCTCCTTGGACCTCTCTTGTGCCCGCACCTGCTTCAGGATGAGAAAGTGGAGTAGCAGTGAAGGCAGACACTCAAGCAGTGGCCACACCTTAGGTGAGATCAGTCTTTTTTTTTTTTACACATTTGGCGTCCTGCCCCAGGGATTTCCAGGCTCACAAGATGGTGCCAGCCATCAGCCGCTCTCCTGATCAGCATGAGGCCAGCCAGGTGAGCATACGGCACCATGCCCTGTCCCCCAGGACTCTGATCGTGGCTTTACCCTGTCCAGGAGCCCTTCACAGAGAAGTTTAGGTTTTGGAGGCATACGTGGAGTACCCACCAGAACCTTGAATCTTATGTGAAAAGGCTGGAGCAAACATACAGGCAGGACATTTCTGACCTTAGAAATGATCTGGGCTCTAGGCTGGAGGATGTTGAGCAGGCACTGGACACTACAACCACTAAACTTAATGATCGCAAGGGTATTTTTGCAGGAGCATACCATTAATATACAGCAGATTTTTTACCACCAAGATTATCTGGAGAATAGGATATATGCAAAATAATGCAGCGCTAAAGAACATGCAAGTGTATAACACATTTTATGGACTTATGTGATGTATTTATTCTTTGCAACAAAATAATTTATAATGTTTGCATGGTCACATGGTTAATTGTGTGTTATACACTTGCATGTTCTTTAGTGCTGCACTATTTTGCATATATTGTTTATCCCATATTATAAGGAAGTGTGGGGAGTGCTGGTGGCTACGCTTTAGTTGTTATAGCAGCTCGCAAGGTTTTTTTCTATTTTTTTCTGGAGAATTGGAGCCACCGTAATAACATCAGATATGCGGTTTGCCTGAATTGCTTGAAACCAAAGATCTGGCACCTGCAGCTGTGGCGATTTTTAACCAACTCCTGCAAAAACCTTAGCATTCTTCGTTGGAACTTGGTCACATTTTACAGGGCCTTAGGTCCATGGAATACTAGTCCTGCATTCCCACATGATGTTATATGCAGGTTTCAATTTTACAAAGTAAGCGCCCAGACACAGGACACTATTCTCTTCTCCATCATGCTTCTATCTGACCTCTCTAAATAAACACTGGAGATGCATCGAGCCCTAAAACCACTTACAGGGGTCCAGCAATCTTAAGCCTCATACACACGATTGGATTTCCGTCGGACAAATCCGTGGAATTTTGTCCGAAGGGTGTTGGCCGTGAACTTGTTCTGCATACAAACAGCAGAACTTTTTCAACAAACATACACAAAACTACGTCGTTTTTCAGCTCTTTAGCACCACCCTTTGGGCAACTTCTGCCAATTGTGTCTGATGGTTAGCATTGGTTCCGAGCATGTGTGTTTGTTCTTTGGATTTTAGTCCGACAGACTTGTGTACACACAATCGGATAATCCGACGGAACACATTTGTTGTCGGACAATTTGAGAGCATAGCTATCCAACATTTGTTGTCAGAAATTCCGTCAACAATTGTCCGATGGAGCATACAAATGGTCGGATTATCCGACAAGACACAGCCATCACCCAATTGTTGTTGGAATATCCGATCGTGTGTACGAGGCTTAAGTGTATTAAATACCGCTGGAGTCGTCCATTCCAACTTACAGCCTCTTATGATGAAAAATCAGCCGCCTTTGGCACCCCCGGGGGGACCTTCCAATGTTCTTCAAAACATTTGAACTCCCTGAAATTACCTTGTCTGACTGCCCACTTAAAGCTGCGACCCCTGGCTTCCCCATCTCTACATATTGGCAGCATAGTCCACAGAAGGAGATCTAGGTCTAATGCCTCTAATCTCTCACTGGCTGAGGGATGATGGACATACAAGGCTGCCACTTGGACTGACTGCCCATGTTCTCCCTTTCAATTGGCATTTCTGATTGTCATTGCCATCCATTCTGTTTGCCATGCACAGATTTCTATATTGCTTGTTATTTTTTTTGTTTTAGTTTATTTTCTGCCTGCTGCAGTGATCTCGGCAGAGTAGAGGGAGACTCCTTGTAGGCTTTTTTTATGCCACCTTTGCCATCTCACCATGGCCTATTGTTGATCTGCCTGTACCTGTTGGAGCAAGCCACTCCGTGCATTACCCATGTTCCCCACCTTAGCACCTACATTGGCTCTGGTTTTGAGGTTTAGTTTAGTATTATTGTTTTTGCCTTCAGCAATCTGTCTTTGCCCCTACATGGCCACTGGGGGACACTGTGTATTCATACCCACTGTTTTGCAAGCAGGTGTGATCCCTTGTGTGTCTACGCTTTTCACCGTTAGGCTTCTTCAGGACAACGATCAAGGTTCAAAAGGGATGACAAGAAAAGAGAACGAGTCTCACTATCTTAAAATGGACTGAGCCTCATAGACAAGATCCGGTAAATGGAAAATTGTCACAGTATGGAAAATTTCCAAAGAATTGTAGAGAAAGTGTGCAACACACAGGTGATTCTATTCACAAATCCAATAGTGATATCCAATGGCATACAGATTACCAAAATGTGTAAAACACTTTCAACTGACTCCAAAAAGCAAACCCTGGTTTCGTAATTAGAGTGAACTGAAGTTTGAACAGGGGCAGCTATGCCTCACACATCAGAAGCAATTGCGCTGGGAGTTCTAGGATCCAATAGAGGAAAAATGTCTGGAGCTTTGAAATGCAGGCAGTGTGTTTTAATGGCTCAACTAGCATACACTGCCCATAGAGAGTTGATATAGATCTCAAGGTGAGTGAACGAGGCCCTGGGAGACAGTGTCCTGCTGTGCACGTCAGGACGCGGTCTCCCAGGGGCTCGTTTGCTCACCTTGAGATCTATATTACCTTTCTATGGGCAGTGTACGCTAGTTGTGTGTTGCACACTTTCTCTACAATTCTTTGAAAATGTTCCATATTGTGACAATTTTCAGTTTAGCGGATCTTGTACATGAGGCTCAGTGCATTTTAAAATAGTGAGGCTTGTTCTTTTGTCATCCCTTTTGAACCTTTATCATTGTCCTGAAGAAGGGATTTTTGTACAAACTATATCATTTTATATGATTTTCAATTCTTGAACACTGTTATCCATTATGTACTTTTTCCAATAAATATTATTTTCGACATATACTTCTCCATTGTTTCCATGCCTCAAAAGTTCCGACCCTTGGTTACTGTACGATGTAGCCTTTTATGTTTTTGCTTCAACTTACGTATTCGGCATTGGGAGTGCTTCCTTTTTCACTTTTATTATTATCATCGTGTCCTGGAGGCAGAGAACACGGGCATATTGTGAATTGGGTCAGTAGACCAAAATGACCGCAACTCACTCTTTTAAAACTATACCCACGAGGAGGGATAGGCCCAAGAAGGTCTTAAATTTGGAAACCGTAATTGGTTTCAAATCTCTGGCAAGGGTCAAATGGGGATTAGCAGTGATGAATTGACCAGCATACAAATTGCTTTGGTCCACAATAGATCTATAGAGATCTTCTGTGAAAAAACAGTGAGTAAAAATCAAGTGACCTAAAATCAACTGTTTCCACCTGAATTCCGGGTAGCTATGACTAAGCATCTATCCATGATGTGAAACATGTTAGCTTTTTTGTCCCCTATGTCCACTTTCTACCATTGATTGCAGTGTCGCATGAATTTTTGGATGTTATACAGCTTTGGATTTTATCCTTTGTTCATTTTGTTTCAATAAATCGCCTTTCAGAGTGCGGCAGTCCAGGAACATTTTCTTCCACGGATCAGCGCAGAGTCTGCACTTGTCAGTACTACAGGTCGGGAGCACAGCATAGGTCACAGGGCTTGGAGCGGTACTCTTTCCCTTTATAAGGGACTAAGAATTTTAAATGTACTAGAATGGACTCAAGGGACCAGATACCAAGTAAATAGGCAATGTGATCTACTGCTTGGAACAGTTTCAGGAGGACATACGTGGCACCAGTGTTGGTGAATGCAGTAAAGGGCCCTAAAACACCAGCATGCTTAGTAAACTGGCAAAACCTGTTTTCCTTGGCTGACTGGAGAGACTTCAAATATCTAGCCTGAATCTACCCGCATCTGTTGATAGTAGTGGTTTACAGCAGTGCAAATAATTGCGTTTTGGAATGAAAGGTTTACTTTGACAATACATATTCTTAATGAGCAAACTTGCCTGTTCCCATTATTTTTTTATCCATTTCTATATTGCTGACACAGCGGGATTATTAACCAAATTTAATAGTTAAAATACAGTTATGCTTTGGAGGAAAAGCAAACTTGTAAAAACTAGACCAGTGAACTAACATAAGCAAATCAACGGATGGACTACTAATGTGAGCAGCGAGTCGCTGACTTGAAACATGCATGTGCAATGCGCATGCCTGTTGCATCAATGCATGGGGTGACTGTGCTGGAAGCACAAGCATGAACCCAGAATGTGTGCTTTCAAATACAAGTCAACAATAGCAGTTTCCATGCATATGTTCTGACAGATTCTCTCAGCTCATGTTGTTAAGGAAGAGTAAAAACACATGTAAAAGGGATTCCAGGGTTACATCCCTTCATATCAGACCAGTAGATAGTCCCTGTATGACTTCCCACCCCCTTGCAATAATTCCAGATGAGCCTCTCAGTCCTCCAGATGTTGCTACGAGTTTTTTGAATGACAAAAAATGTAACCACTAATGGTTTCCCTTTAATTGTCTACCATGTAAATAGTCTTCCATCCTACTAACCTAAAAGCAATTTGCATTGGAGATGTAAGAGACATGACCATCCAAATACAAATTTGGCTGACCACCAATAAAAAGAAAGGGGGGCATCTTCACTAATCAGTAATGTGAAGGAACAAAACATTTTCACTGCCTGCGTTTCTTTTTTTGTTATATGAGGGTGTAGAACTGATCTGCCTTGGATTTCATATACAGTGAGTATACCCCTCATATTTTTGTAAATATTTTTTTTATATCTTTTCATGTGATGCGATGACTGATCCGGCCCGTTGCCAGTATCGTGATCGCTGTGACCAATCACAGCAGATCACATGACATTTGTAAACAATGGGTGGCTTCCTTCCATTGTATAGAATTGTGTTGCTAGCTGTGATTGGTCACTGTGATAACATGGTACAGACAGGGGCAATCGCACCCCATCTGTACAATGTGATTAGGCCAATCACAGGTAATTCCAAGACAGACCGGACGAATCGGTTCATTCGGTAAAAATGGTTGCTTATACCAATGAAATGCAATTTTTTTTTTAAATCATAATTTTCCCCAGAGTAGGACAGTGTTACTATGGTAACACTGCATTGCTCTGGTCACGGTGTGTTAAAAAAATAAATAAAATGTAAGAAAAAAAATAATGTAACCTTCTTTTTTTTTTTTTGTGTCCCTGATCACCGCCACACCAGTTATGTAACCTTTTTTTTTTTTTTCCCCAGTGTCCCTGATCACCGCCACACCAGTTATACGATATTGCTATGCTGCACTGGTGACAGTATGCAACAAAATTTTTTAAAAAAATGGTGACATTGTTTGTTTACATTTTCCAACAAATTGTGACAAAAAATTACATTTTCAAAAAAACTCGCCATGCCTCTTACCAAGTACCTTGGACTTTCTGCTTTCCAAAAATTAGTTATTTGTTCTGTCCTGGCATTTTTTCGGGCCTCAAAAAATTTGATAGGCTGTCATAACATCAGGATTGGTTGATTTTTCAGATATATACCATAGTTTGTAGAATCAAAAACTTTTGTACAGACTAAATAATAAACACGGACTTGGGTTACTTTCACCAAGGAAATATAGCAGAATACATCTTGACCTAAATTTATAAAGAATTTATTTGCAAAATGTTATAACAAATGAAGAAAAGCTTGTTTTTTTTTAATTTTTAATTTTTTTTTTTTGTTTATTTAGCAAACATTAAAAAACCCAGTGGTGATTAAATGCACCAAAAGAAAGATTCATTTGTGTGAAGAAAATTATAAAAATGTATTATGTTGCATGACGGCGCAATTCTCAAAGTGTTACAGCGCTGAAAGCTGAAAAATGGTCTGAGCAGGACGAGGATAAAAGTTCCCGGTATTGAAGTGGTTAAATTATTTTCAGATGATGTAGTAAAATGTAAAAATTTCGAATGCAGTTTGCTTTTAAGCCCCCTTACCAGTGGGTTTTATTTTTTTTTAAATACATTCATACTACTGTTAATGTACTAAAGTCCTCCAAAAGGGGATTTCTGTTTTAGCCTACATTTGCAAAAATCCTCCCTTCTTGAGCCTAGGATCAAATTGGTACAGGAGCTTGATTTTAGGAGCAGCACAAATTCCCCCAAAAAGTTCCTTTTGAACCAAGGCTCAAAGATTAGTTGCTCCTCCAACCCTCTGTTCCAGTGATGCATTGAATAATGCGACCTCAGCTAGGCAACCACCTGGTTACTGCACTAACGAACGATGCAAGCAGACACTGGGGATTCTAGGGACTAGACATTTACTAGCTGTGTATGGGGGGGGGGGGGGGGGGGACATAGACTCAATTTTGTTAGGGGGCGTGTATAGAATAAAAATAATTGACTGGCACTTTAAATACCCATTTATTTTCATTGTTTAGAACGAAGCTGGAGTGGATTGTAAAAAATATTTTTTATCCAAGTCACTTCATTGTCATATCCCTTCTACCCACTCACACTATTTTGAACCCGTAAGCAATATATACAGCAGATTCCATATATATATATATATAAATATATATTTTTTTTGGGGGGGGGGGGATTTTTAGGATTATTAACTATATTCAAGTTTCCAGATGGGAGTGATTTTCTCAGGAAGAGCTGTTCTCTTGCAGGAATATTTTTTGTTTATACCAACAATCTTCTTTATGAAGTTGGAGTGATCACAGTGAAACAAATGCTCTATACATTTTAACTCCATAGTAGAAGTATTACAGATGCAGTTCTGAATGTTGTTCCCTTTAGTGTAAATCTAGGTCACAGTTCACAGATAAGAAAGGGGTGCTACTGTTATTTTTCAAGGAGACACTCCATTTTAGGATTGATGAAGGAGAATCCATGAAACGCAGTCTGGTCCATTGAATCAATAAGGTTTTTATCACTGTAGGAAAGTCGTGGCTTTTCACTGAGGAACTCACGGTCAAAGTTGGTGTAATCACTAGGGGATTTCTAGGGAAAGAAAAAAGCAAAAAGTGGGAATAATGTAAATGTATCCTTGGTTATAACATTACAGTTGCACAACACACAATACTATGGACCACAAACAGTTTATACATCAGACAGCATTAGAAGTTCTTCTACTTTACAAAAATGTTACAGCTTTTCTGACCTCTGTCTTTTTTTTTAGCTTCCAGACCTTGCATGAGGTTTCCTGTGCCTGAAAGCTGGCTGAAATCTGGCATTGTGGCGGAGGCATTTGTAGCCAAAAGGTCCCTATATATGCTCCTATAAATGTGAGAGGCTAAACTTGGTCCCTCAAGCACAGTAACAATAATGGGATGGAAGTTTAACATCTGTCCATGTTGTGTATGCTGTACAAAAGGCAATGCATTGGCCAGAAACACCTGCAACATTTTTGCTTTGGCTGGAGGACCTCTAATTTTCAACACATATTAATTGAATGTGTTAAAGGGATCGTGCCAAAAAGAATAAAAAATGTTACTTACCAAAAAAACTTTTATTTTAATACAAAAGGACACAGGATGAAGTATTTAGGTACATTGAGTTACATAGTTGGCAAGGTTTAATAAAGACACCAGTTCAACCTGTGTGGGTGTTTGTGTGTTTACGTCAATACCATTTCCCATTACCCTGTATATTGTGTTCTTTAACCACTTCCATACAGGGCAGTTATACACACATCCATACCAGGCCTATTCTGGCACTTCTCTCCTACATGTACAAATCATATTTTTTTTGCTAGAAAATTACACAGAACCCCCAAACATTATATATGTTTTTTTAGCAGACACCCTAGGGAATAAAACGACGGTCATTGAAACATTTTATCTTGCACGCCATTTGCGCAATAATTTTTCAAACGCCTTTTTTTGGGAAAAAAATTGTTTCATGAATTAAAAAAATAACAAAACAGTAAAGTTAGCCCAATTTTTTTGTAAAATATGAAAGATGATGTTACACCGAGTAAACAGATACCTAACATGTCACGCTTTAAAATTGCGCACACTCATGGAATGGCGCCAAACTTCGGTACTTAAAAATCTCCATAGGCAACGCTTTGACATTTTTTACAGGTTACCAGTTTAGATTTACAGAGGAGATCTAGTGCTAGAATTGTTGCTGGCACTCTAACGCACGCGGCGATACCTCACATATGTGGTTTTAACGGCGTTTACATATGTCGGCGGGACTTGCGTGTGCGTTCGCTTCTGCGCGCAAGCTACTGGGGACAGGGGCGTTAAAAAAATATTTTTTATTTCTTTTTTTTTTTTACATATTTATTTATTTTTTTACACTTTTTTTTTTATTTTATTTTTTTTATTATCACTTTTATTCCTATTACAAGGAATGTAAACATCCCTTGTAATAGGAATGTGTGTGACAGGTACTCTTTATGGAGAGATGCGGGGTCAATAAGACCCCACATCTCTCCTCCAGGCTGGAAAGCATGAAATCGGTGAAAAAAAATTCACTGATCTCATGCTTACGGTTGCTTAGCAGCCGCAATTGCGGCTTTGTTTACTTACGGGGACCCGGGCGTGACGTCATCACATCGCGCCCGGGTCCTCCGACGGTCATAGAGATGACTGGTGACCATCTGGTCACCAGTCATCTCTATGCTTCCTGCCAGCGCCGGACGATTCGTTCTCCGGGCCCCCGATGGCACGGGAGAGCCCGGAGAAGCACCGGATGGCGGCGGGAGGGGGGGGGGATGTCCCCTCCCGCCGCCTGTAAGAACGATCTAGCGGCGGAATCGCCGCTATGATCGTTCTTACGTTGTGCAGAATCGCCGGCAGGAGAAAAGGATATCTGAATGATGCCTCTAGCTGCAGGCATCATTCAGATATCCACCCGGAAAGCCCAGGACGTCACATGACGTCCCTCCTGGATCGAGGAGGGGTTCCTGCCGCCGTCATTTCACAATGACGCGGTAAGGAAGTGGTTAAGATGCTCATGTAAGAATTTTTTGAAATTATGGACATCCCCCCCACCAACTGTGAAAGGGAGTTCCACATCCTCACCACTCTGACATTAAAGAACCCCTTACGCTGGTTAAAGTTAAACCATTTTCCATTAAGAAACCTGAGATTGAATAGTTTTTTTCCTAAGCTAGAATCAGCATTGAGAAGTTTGTACACCAAGTTTAAAGCGGAGGTTCACCCTAATAACATTTATATCTGACCAACTCCCTATACTTGTAACAAGTACATTTCTCAATTATTATTTTTTTAGGCTGTACGTACCTTGTAATCTATCTTTGCAACCTGGCTTCCGGGTAGTTCTCCCCGCGGGAGTAGGCATTTCTCTGCCGAGAAGGAATGTCATCTGGGAGGTCGCCCAGATGATTGACGTCCATTCCCCACGGCGGATAAGGCCCCGCCCCCCGTATTGCGTAGGCGCCTACCCTTATGCCCCTTATTAGCTTTGTTTCCCTTCTGAGGACTAGCGACCAGAAATGGACGGCATACTGAAGATGTGGCTGGACCAGAGTTTTGTAAAGTGGTAGAATTATAGTCTTATCTCTTGAATAAATACCCATTTTAATGGATGCTAATAGACTGATGGCTTTGCTTGCTGCAGCTTGGCATTGCATGCTTTTGCTGAGCATGTGATCTACTAGGACCCCCAGATCTTTTTACATCCTGAATTCCCTCAAAAGTTCTCACCCTGGTGAGTAACTTGAGTGCATATTTTTGGCCCCCAAGGGCATTACTATACATTTTTCAACATTAAACCTAATTTGCTATGTGGCTGCCCATCCAATCCCAAGGCCTTTCTATATCCTGTTATGAGGTTATTGCCCTGCTTAGCTTTGTATCAATAGCAAACAATGAGACTGAACTATTTCCACCAACCTCTATATTATTTATAAGTAAATTAAACAGAATTGGACCCAGGACAGAGCCCTAGGGTACCCCCGCTCAAAACACCAGACCATTCTGAGTACACGCTATCACCACCCTTTGGAAGCACCCCTGTAACCCGTTTTCTATCCTGGTACATACATTATCATTTGTGCCAACAGATCCTAATTTGTAAATTAAGTGTTTATAGGTGAACTGTAGCGAATGCTTTGGCCATATCCAGACCATGTCCACAGGCCTTCCTCTATCTACATGAAAGCTCATTCCTCATAGAATGTAAACAGATTGGTCTGGCAACAACAATCTTTCTTAAATCGATGCAGATTACTACTAAGGATACTGTATTCATAAGAAAATTCTTGGATAGTTTATTGTACTATTGATGCTAGGCTGACTGGCCCTTTTTTTGAATATTTGTACCCCGTTGACTTTTCGCCAAGTAGCTGGTACCATTCCAGTCACCAAAATGTCCTTAAAAATTAGGAATGATCCGGCTATAACCTGCGAAAGTTCTTTGAGAACTCCTCGGGTGTTAGCCACCTGGTACTGGTGTTTTTTTTTTGGACATTGGCTTTTGTCACAAGGGTACATTCAGTGTTTTGTTTCTAACAATACAGTCTTGATTATTATACCTTTTTCCTTTGTAAAAACTGAGGGGAAGAATACATTTAATACATTTGCATTCTCCTTGTCATTTGTAACTAACGCTTTCTTACTAATATATTTAAAGATTTTGAGGGGATTTTTTTATGCATCTCCCCTTAAGGTCTATTTTAGCTACCTCGATTGCACGCTTAAAATTTCGTATTGCATTCCTTGTAGTGCTGGAAAGCCAACAATGACCCCCCAGGTTTTATTTAAGGCCATATTTTATCTTGTCATCTAAAGTTTAGCCACCCATGTTTAACTGTAATTCTATTAAATGTGTTGCCTATTGGAATTCACTGGCTAATGTCATTATTTAAGATGTTCTTAAAGCACACCCATAGAATTTGATCCCATATAATATGTTGTAGTATGCCGAGCAGTTTTCGAAAACTTGTCTTGTTTGATATTTAGTGTTCATGCACTACCCTCGTGGGATCTATTCTTACAATTTACACTGAATGCAATTACTCCGATTGCAGTTTTCCAAGTTATCCCTTTTCACATCTGCAATCAGATCTGTGTTATTCTTAATTAGTAGATCCAGAAGAGCATCATTTCAAGTTGGGGCATCTACCAATTGACACATGAGGTTGTCCTGCAAGTCATTTAAGAAATGACAAGCCTTAAAATGACTGAGCAGTTCTATCTGCCCAGTCAATATCTGGAAGATTGAAGTCCGCCATTATAATAACATAAATAACATTGCCCTGCCTCATCGCCTTTCCTAACTGTGACAGCAGATCAGACTCCTCATCCTTCCGGATGGGGGCCTGTAGCATAAGCCCACTATTTCCCATTTTTTTTCCTTCCCTTTGAAGCTCCAACCACAATTTTTCTACCTCTTTCCAGAAGGCAGGTGGTTATGCTACTGTCTTTAGGAGATTGGACACTAGCGAAACAAAATTGTAATTATAGCCCAGTATGCATCAGTTTTGTAGCAAGTAATAGCAGAAGGGGGATCACAAGAACAGAGGGGAGGGACCCGTGTCCATTAATGTCCTCCAGGAAAAATATTTAAATGCAAGTCAAAAATCCAATTTTCTTGATTATTTATTACTTACCTCAGATTGAGGCCCCCGCAGTGGTCCACGTTTCCCCCTCCGGCCACCGACATGTTGTCCCGGAGTGACTTCCGGGTATCACGGCTCCGGGGCTGTGATTGGCCAGAGCCACGATGCCATCACTCCCGCGCATGGGCGCAGGAATGGCAAAGTACAACTGAAGCAGCAGCACATAGTGCCATTGCTTCAGTTGGCTTAAATGCGCATGTGCTGCATGATGTCGGCACATGCAAATACATGCAGCTACAGGTTTTAGCAGAGTTCAGTCGATAGGCAAGGTGTTATTGGCTCACACAACTTGACAGATGTTCCTTGGTTGACGGTACATGAGAGCTTTCCAAAATGCACTCATGAACTCTGCACTCTGTACATAGCACACCCCTGAACCCTGTACATAATGCACTCCTGAACACTTCACTCTGTATGTAACGCACCCCAGATACATACAACTGGCCTTATGAGGGCAATCATACTACTGATGCTGCCCACTGTAAGATTTCAGGGTGATTAAGCTCTAGTGGTGTATGCGAGTTGAAGAAATTATGTCAGTCCTGACTGCATTTTCAAGGGCATAACAGCCCATTTTTATTCAAAAGAAACAGAAAGTTCAAAAATAAACAGCAGATTCCCTCACAGGTGTATTCAGCATTGCAGTCCTGATTCAGAACAAACAGCATTCAGCCTTCCTGGCTAAAAACACAGCACTCCTGCTCAGGCCTTACACCTGTCTCCCCCAGACTTGACGCTCAGCACCTCAGTGCTTGCAGCTAACAGCTTTGTGCTGCACTGTCTCCCTCTGGGTTGTTTATGAACCCAGCCCACAGGCGTGTAATTAGTATTCCTGCCAAATTCAGGCATACACTGCTCATATGCACCTGTGACACAGGGTTTGCATTTCCACACCGTGAATAAAATAGTTTGACACCCATATTCTATAGGGTACAGCTTTGCAATATGTTTAGTAAGAGCAAACGCTATCTGTTCTAGGTCATTCACTATATAAGACAGTAGCCTGGGCTATCAGTGTGGAGGGAGGACACTGCATGCTCCCCTGCCACTGTTAGTGGATCATAATCTGACAAGGCAACCTGGACTGCTGCCCTTGCACTTATGATCTGCCATAGGTATAGAACAAGGGATTGCCCATAAGGGTTCTAATGCAACCACTGCTGGAGCAAGAAGGGTTAATGCCGTCTGTGATCAGGTCATTGTATGGTAGCAGGAAGCATAAGTAATGTCTGGAGAATAACTGCCCTGATGCAAACATGAAGGAGATGGTGGGAAGGAAACAAGGTATGTGCACGCATGCAGGGCCGGCGCTACCACTAGGCGGATTAGGCGACCGCCTAGAGCGCACTGCCGCCTAGAGCGCACTGCCGCCTAGAGCGCACTGCCGCTATTACTCCCGAGTCCCGCACTGTGTCCTCCACAAAATGCTGGCAGCGCCCTCAGCCCTGACATGTCAAGCAGCCCCCCCCCCCCCCAGCGCGGCTCGAGTTCTCCGCTCCGAGTGACAGTGTGTCTGTGTCAAAGGATAGGTCCCCCCCAGCCTGGGCGCCCACCGCTGTTTCATGTGATGTGTCATGTAATAATACAGTACTGAGTGTGTGTCATCATCATCTCATCTCCTGTGTCCGTCCGTGTCCAGCACAGAGCCGACTTACATGAGGCAGCAGCCCCTCCCTTCTCAGCTCTGTGTCCACACTGACTGACTGTGTGTGACAGGAGCCAGAGGTGTACCGCAGCACAGCGCCCCCCCCCCCTCTCCTGAGTCCTGGCACAGTGTGTGGAGGATGCCGCGCAATGCATCATGGGATACTGGCGGCTCCCGGGCTTGGGGGGACAGCCTCAGGTGGAGCATAATATTAAAGAGGCACCCCAGTGCCACTGTACAACAGCAGAGGTGGTGTGGGCGAGGGAGGGCAGGCAGCCACCACAGGGTTCACCGTTCAAGTTGGTGTGGTGAGTAAAGTAAAACTTGTGTATGTGATGACAATTTTTTTTTAAATGTATGTGTATATTAAAATATCTGCCCCCACCCCCCCAGAGCTTGATTTGCATTGATTGGCACTGATGGACGCTGGTGAGGCTGCATTTGATGGGCGCTGGTGAGGCTGCAGTTGATGGGCGCTGGTGAGGCTGCATTTGATGGGCGCTGGTGAGGCTGCATTTGATGGGCGCTGGTGAGGCTGCATTTGATGGGCGCTGGTGAGGCTGCATTTGATGGGCGCTGGTGAGGCTGCATTTGATGGGCGCTGGTGAGGCTGCATTTGATGGGCGCTGGTGACACTGTATTTGATGGGCGCTGGTGACACTGTATTTGATGGGCGCTGGTGACACTGTATTTGATGGGCGCTGGTGACGCTGTATTTGATGGGCGCTGGTGACACTGTGTTTGATGGGTGCTTGTGACGCTGTGTTTGATGGGTGCTAGTGAGGCTGTATTTGATGGGCGCTAGTGACGCTGTGTTTGATGGGTGCTAGTGAGGCTGTATTTGATGGGCGCTGGCGACACTGTATTTGATGGGCGCTGGCAACACTGTATTTGATGGGCGCTGGCAACACTGTATTTGATGGGCGCTGGCAACACTGTATTTGATGGGCGCTGGCAACACTGTATTTGATGGGCGCTGGCAACACTGTATTTGATGGGCGCTGGCAACACTGTATTTGATGGGCGCTGGCAACACTGTATTTGATGGGCGCTGGCAACACTGTATTTGATGGGCGCTGGCAACGCTGTATTTGATGGGCGCTGGCAACGCTGTATTTGATGGGCGCTGGCGACGCTGTATTTGATGGGCGCTGGCGACGCTGTATTTGATGGGCGCTGGCGACGCTGTATTTGATGGGCGCTGGCGACGCTGTATTTGATGGGCGCTGGCGACGCTGTATTTGATGGGCGCTGGCGACGCTGTATTTGATGGGCGCTGGCGACGCTGTATTTGATGGGCGCTGGCGACGCTGTATTTGATGGGCGCTGGCGACGCTGTATTTGATGGGCGCTGGCGACGCTGTATTTGATGGGCGCTGGCGACGCTGTATTTGATGGGCGCTAGTGAGGCTGTATTTGATGGGCGCTAGTGAGGCTGTATTTGATGGGCGCTAGTGAGGCTGTATTTGATGGGTGCTAGTGAGGCTGTATTTGATGGGCTCTTCGTTAGAAAGGTGGGGTATACATGGGCAGGGTAAAGAGGGTGGGGTCAAGGGGGGCGGCAAAATTAGGTTTCGCCTAGGGTGTCAAAAATCCTTGCACCAGCCCTGCACGCATGAGCAGTAAGACCACCAGGAGGAGAACTCATGGAGTCGTAGGGAAAATTAGCCCATGCAGCTGAAGTAAGGGCGCCAAAATCTACATATGCTGCAGCTCCTCCCTCCCACCAAAGGTGTCGTAGCCAGAGCCCAGTATTTTAACCCTTTTAAGGAGACCAGAACAAAAAAGGTACCAGCAGGCTCCCACTAAATATGTGCAAAAGCTCTACTTACTGCAGTGGAGGTCCTTAGAAGGCCCTATGGTTTCCAACAGGCACACATGGTTAGAGAGGCAAAAGCAAGGGAACATACTGCTCCATTAGTCTTCACCCTACTGATGGGCATACCGTTTAAGGGGTCTTCAGAAAGAGGGTTCCTCCATATGGGTGGACCATGGTCCTGGACCTGTAAAGCACTCTGTGGCTGCGCCACACATTGCGCATAAGTACATAGGGAGCGCCCTCAACAGAGTCAAATGACAAAGGGCAAACAAGTTTACCCTGCCTCTTCTCAGCAGGGTCTGGGAACAGCTTACAAGAGAATGCCAATGATCTGCAGATACGGAAAGCTGCAAAACTGCCCCCTTTTGGCACTAAAGCTATGTGCTAGAGGAAAAGAATCCTAATAAAAGAAAACGGTTTCCTTTTCACTGAAAGGGCATCTATCCTCCTAGGACACTAGCAAGTCTTTATAGAATTGTTTTGGCAGTGTCAATTTTCTTGCAGGCAGCAGCATAAGTCGTTTATCTGAATACTTCATCTTGTGTCCCTTCATGAGCCATTAAGAAACACAATTTTTACTTGTGACGTCAATTAAACACAATTTTAATTTGTCATATTATCTGACAGTTTATATCAGCAAAACAGCAGGAATGGACAAGGATTACACAGGAACCTTAGGAATAAAACAATATAACTTTTAGCTTACTTTTTTAATCCAGGATTGCACTGATCTGCACTGGGAAAATGCCAAACAGTAAGAGTTTGAAAGCTATGAATATTTCTGTCCTGACCCTCACACACTTCTGGCCAGACACACTCTCCCCCAATTGCCTGTCTAGTCTGTCCTGACTAGCAACTCACAACTCTGCCATGACTAATTGGCATCATTGCTAATAACAGGACTGACAGAAAATGGCATACAAAATAACCAGAGCTCATTTAAAAAAAATTGTACTGGATGTAACAAGCTATAGGAAATGTAAACAATTCATAATTCATTCTGAAAAAATATGTTGCCAATATTTTTTTTGTAGTCTGATTTTTTTTTTATACATTCAGAAAGTGGCCTCCTTACCACATGTTGTAAAAAGCTTGTTTAAATAACTTAGCAAGTGAAGCTAAAACTTGCACAGAAGAGTGCCCTAAGCTGGCCATACGTTACACAATTTCCTTTAGATTTACCTGCAACTATGTAGTGAAAGTGCCTGCCTGATTGCATACAAATTGTAAGTGTTTAGGTTTGACCTCATGTCATAGGGTTTTGGTCAATCTTAAGGAAAATTGTATAATGTATGGCCAGCTTTATCAGACAGATCTGGAGTTTCATTAAGACAAGCAAGTCTAAAGTATGCAGCTTTTTCTCTGTCTTTTTAGATAAAATGGTGTGCTCTGGGAGTCTTTTGTAATGTTGGTTAGTCCTAAAAAGAATTTACATGGCTTAAAAAAAAAAAAAGAATTAAAAACATATTACAAAACAAAAAATAAAATGTACCAAAAACCAATGTAGGTGCCCCTTTATGGTGAGAACTTCTATACATCACATGAGGCATTTTATGTTCCTACCCCTTGCTGGCAATATAGCTTTCTTGAAATTTCCCCACAAGTGTGTTGTGGTGAGCCCATCCTCAAATACTGACACCTCATAACTTGGATGCTGGCGTTTGGCAGCTCCTTATATGTTCGGATTTGGATCCTCCTGACTAAGGCGTCGGAAATTAGCATCTCCTAACTTAAAGCAATAGTAAAGGCTTGTTTAAAAAAACAACAACAAACACATTATACTTACCACCTCTGTATAGTTGGTATTGCACAGAGCAGCCTGGATTCTCCTCTTCTTGAGTCCCTCTTTGCTGCTCCTGGCCCCTCCCTCCTATCGAGTGCCCCCTCAGCCAGCAGCTCTCTATGGTGGTACCCGAGCGGAGTCAGAGCTCTGTATACCTATTCAGGCATGGAGCCTGACCCAGCCCCTCCCCCTCTCTCCCCTGACTGGCTGACTTTGATTGACAGCCGCAGGAGGCAATGTCGCCACTGACGTGTCTCAGCCAATCAGGAGGAATGTCCTTTGGTACTTTAATCATGATACGTAATCCATTTAGTAAGAAGGTTATGCAGAGCAATAAAAACCTTGTTGATCCCACCATTCACTGGCCCTGCCGCCTTGCCCGTGTCCCCGCTGCAGCATCAGGTCATTTTGTTCAGCCACTGCCACCTGTACGGAGCATGCTCTTTTGTTAAACATGCAAGCAGTTTAGTTCACTTCCTACTTTGTCCAGATCGAGGCTGCCAATGTAACTATAAAGTCATCTTTGTGGGTGTTTATTAGTGATACGCCCCTCTCTCTTTGCTGATGTTTTTCTAATCACTAGTGTGGCGGATCTAACAGGGAATGATTGATGGAGGCATTGCTTAGATATTAGTCCCTACACATACATACATACTACAGTGATTAGCAGCTCCTCCTTAACATATCTTTACAGTGTTTCACAAAATTAAAGTGATCGTCAATCATATAAATCTCCGCCTACACCAAGTTAAAGGGTCACTAAAGGAAAAAACTTTTTTCTGAAATTACTGTTTACAGGGTATAGAGACATAATAGTTAATAGAGTTAGTAGATTACGCCCAAAGCCTTTGTATAATTTGCTTGTTACAATGGCAGTCCTAGCAGATTCCTCTGTGAAGAGCTGGGTACTGGGGATGTGGCAGGAGTACTTTCCATAATATGTAGTTATGCACAGCATACTATTGCAAATTTAACTTTAAACCACTTGCCCAACAGCCACTGTCGTTATACTGCGGCAGGTCGGCTCTGCTGTGCAAATCGGCGTAGCTGTACGGATGGCTCGGGCAGGCAAGCGCCACCGTCGTGCACTGTGTGAGTGTGCCTGTGGGTCGGGTGGGCAATTTGTCTGCCGGCGACCCGCAATTGCGTAGTACAGAGGCACAATGGGGATCTGCCTTTTTAAACAAGGCGGATCCCCATTAGGACAGGAGACATGACAGATCTACAGTTCCCAGTGATCTCTGTCATGTCCCTGCCAGCCCACCCCGCTACAGTTAAATGGAACACATTTAACCCCTTGATCACCCCCTACTGTTAACCCCTTCCCTACCAGTGTCATGTTTCCATTGATCACTGCATTTTTATAGCACTGATTAATGTAATAATGTCACTGGTCCCCAAAAAGTGTAATTTGGGGTCAGGTTTGTCTGCCGCAATGTCGCAGTCCTGCTAAAAATTGCAGATCGCTGCCATTACTAGTAAAAACAATAAAAAATAACAGTCCCTAAAACTATCCCATAGTTTGTAGACGCGCCAAGTTTTGTGCAAACCAATCAATACACGCTTATTGCGATTTATTTTACCAAGTATATGTAAAAGAATATATTGTGGCCTAAACTGATGAATAAATTCGTTTTTTTATATTTTTTTGGGGATATGCATTATAGCAAAACTATTTTTTTTTTTATATTGTTGCTCTTTGTTTGTTTATAGCACAAACAATAAAAACCACAGAGGCGATCAACTACCGCCAAAAGAAAGCTCTATTTGTGGGCACATTTTTTTTGGGGTACAGCGTCGTACGAGCGTGCAATTATCAGTTAAAGCAATGCAGTGCTGTATGGTGAGGGGAGCAGAAGATGCTCACACCTGTCTGGGCTGAGGAGACAGTGGGGAGTCGGGGAGAGCCCATGCCTTTCTACTACACACCCAGGGGGTGGGGCCGAGACACACTGAAGGAGCAAAGGGATAATTTCCGGGTGAGTGGGCGGCACATTATTACAAGAGAGACATGTACCCACCAAGCCAGGGACTGCCTGGGGACCGAACACCATACAGCCTGCCAGGACTGTGAGCACCTACCAAACTCAGTGTGACCTATCGGGCAGTGTACATCAGGAGAATACAGTACACACTGGGAGACCCCTCCCCCCCCCCCCCAATACTACACACCAGGGGGCTTCCCTATTCCCCCCATACTACACCAGGGGACCCCCCCATTCCACCCCAAATTACACTATAAAGGCACCCCCAAGCATTACATATTCCTGTGCTATATGCACTATATTGTACATTACACACTCCTGCATTATATATGCTATATTGTACATGATATACTTATCACCAAAGTGTTAACAGTTGCTGGTTCAAGCAAGCAGTTCATGAATAGTCTAGTGAAGTTCTTCAAGGTCGGCTCAGATAAAATGTTAGCTCTCTGTCTATTTTTAGTTTCCGCAAAATCATATGTAAAGGAAACATTTTTTTTTTTAATGATTGTGCTGAAGTCTATACTATTCTTACTTGTGGCACAGCAATCTAAAAACATATTTTATGGGGTACAAGAATGCTTTTGTTTTATTTAACCATGTCACTTTAAGCCCCTCCCACTGTTACAGTAATTTGGCCACACCCACTGTTCGCCACGGCACGCTATGCCGCATTACTACTCTTTTTGCACCAAAAGGTGTCCCAGGTCTTTTACAACCCTAGAGTTGCTACTACGTAAAAAATTGCCCTGCACCGTTAAAGTGTTCAGGTTCGGCTTGAAGAAAAGGCGTTACTGGCTTTGGCAAAAGGTTATAGTGCATTTCATTTAGAAAAATGTGCATTATGAAATACATACCACTTTTGGTTTAAAGGGTGGTTCCACGTCTTTCTTTTCCAAAGCAGTCCAGTTAATAGTCTTGAAGAAAGGATGGGTCTTGATGTTTCCAGTTACACCAAGTCTCTTTATGGGATCTCTCACAAACAGCTACAAATAAGAACATTATCTTAAAAAACAAATAACCAGCCGTTTACACAGAAGACTGTCAACACATCCCCATCCCCCCCCCCCTCCTCCTCCTCCTCCTCTTCCCTCTCCTCTTTCTCCACTACCACATTTCCCTCCCCCCACCACTCTGTCTCTGCCCCCTCCCTTTTTTTCTCCTCCTCTCCCCTGCAGCCCCCCACCCCTGCTCGGAATCTTCACCAAGCAAACCCCCTATGTGCCCGCATCTTCTACCTACAGTCGCCCAGATATCATGCGTTCGTTACTACTTTCCTCTAATAGGGAGCCTCATTGCTGTCCCCAAATTTAATGATTGGGCATAACACAGAGGTTTGAGGCTGAAACCCCACCCCCCTCCTGCTTCCTCCCAAATTCCACACCCCTGTAGTTAACATGCTCTAAGCCCATATCGTACTCACTCACCTTGATTTAACCTTAATAAGGGCAACCCTCCTTGCCTTTCCTTATTTGTCCCTCTGTGATGTTTTTCTAAAGTTAATTAATGTTACATTATACCTGACAGTGTCACTCTCACTTCTATGCGGAAATAATTTGTTCATTTAATTTCATTTGTTCGACTAACTGCTCAACGAATGAACGTATTGTCTTCCCCTCATGGCGCAGTTTTCCCCCAGTTGGGGTGCCTAAGGGTGCTAGATAATACTCTGCACCATACCCTCAGCCCCTGGAAAGGCATGCAATATCCGTAGTCAGGGCTGGACTGGGACAAAAATTTGGCCCTGGACATCATCCAGACTGGCCCACTTTGACAGGTCTCTCCCATGGTGGCCGGACAACTCCCGCACCTTCCCCCCCTCCTCCCCGGCCACCCAAGCCCACTCTCGCCCTTCACTAGCCACTAGCCGTTCTACTTTATTACAGTAGAACAGCTGGTACTGGTACTCTTATAGGCAGTACCAGTGGGGAAGCTAGACATTATTTGATCCGGGGCAAAGAATCAGTTGGGACAACATTAGGCAGAAGTGAGAAACGCCCAGGCCATAGCTGTTGAGTCAGCTATCTGTCCCCTTCCCCATGCTCCTCTGTTGTCCCCCCTGCTCCTCCCCCTGCTTCTCTGTTCCCCCCCAGGTGAGCGCTGCGGGGAGGGAGAGACAGAGGAGCGGAGGGGGCAGCTGTCTGCTGTCACTGAAGCCGGCCCACTGAGCCATCGGCCCACCGGGAAACTCCCTGTAGTCCCAATGGCCAGTCCATCCCTGTCCGTAGTCTCTGGTTCACTACAAACTTATCACCTATAGCTTTCCATGCACTACCTATTACCGGCTTTTAATGATTTTAAAGTTATACTTATTCTTTCTGTACACCTTGTAAAACTTCAATAAAATGTTAAAAAAAAAAAAGTCCGTCAGTGTATACAGGATGAGGACAACAAAAAGACATTAGTGGGAGACTCCCACCTATACCTTCTCTAGGATGTCTTTGGATTCCTTTGTGATCCATCTTGGAAAGTGTGGTGTGTCCATTCTAATGGATTCAAATAGTTCATCCTCATCATCACCATGAAAAGGAGACTGACCAATCAACATTTCATACAGCAGGACTCCAAATGACCACCAATCCACGGAAAATGTGTACTTATGTCCAAGTAATATCTGTAAGTGTACAGTAACCAAGATTAAATTCAACATGCCTAGAAAACATTTTAATACCCATACAGGTAATAGTCCTATGTTACAATAAGAAATGTGGTGGTCAAAAAAATAAAAATAAAAATAGTACAGAATTTAAAAAGTCTGTCCAACACAGAAACCAGCAGGAACTAGGAACCTTTGGCACCTTGGCTATCATTTATGCCAACTTAAAACTGTGTAGCCAGTGGTGCTGTACCACGGATTACACACTATTGATATTTGCATCTCCTACTGAAAGACTCATTTATGGGGCAGCTAAAAATGACCTTGGCCCAGGTGCATAACTACAGGTGTCGCACAGGAAGGAAAAATGGAGGGGGATCAGTTCCTCTATATGCTGCTGCTGCCTCCGGGCCTCTTTGTGCTTCCCTCTCCTTCCCCACACAGCTCTGATGGCTTCCCCCTTCCACTCTCCCGCCATCTGCTGCAGGGCATGTGTCAGGATGGAGAGCGGGGAAGAGGTAGTTAAATACCCCTTTTCTGGATACCCCAGTACCCTCCTGTGTCCATTCATTAATGAAGCATAGTAAGTATAGTACGAAGCATAGAATGCTTTAGTTTGTGAACGAACAGGAAGCTCTATTCCTGTCCAATCATTCTGTGCAGCTGAGACTGCAGAGATGGAGATTGAGGCATGTGTCCTAAAATTCCTTTCGGTCTCAAAGGTCTCCCAAACGGGGCTGCTAATTTTTTTTTAAAGAACTCATGAAAAAATGTAATTGCAAAAAATAAAATAAATAAAAAAAAAAAATGGTAAAAAATATAAAAATAAAATAGCAAATATAAAAAAACTACTGACACCAGTGGCGGAACTACCAGGGTTGCAAAGGTTGCACTTGCAACTGGGCCCTGGTGTTCCACCACCATGGGGGGGGCCACCCAAGACTGCAGGAAGAGGGACCACCACAGACCAGATGAAAGGGTCCCACTGCGAGACCGTAATAAAGGGCCCTGGGATGGGAGCCAAGGACCCCAAGCTTCGAGGGAAGGACCCTGGCTGAGGGGGCAGCTGTACGCATGTACATTTTAGCCCAAATGTTAACATGCGCAGTGTAAATTGTGATACAAATATGGACTGTAAACAGATTTTTTTTCTTTTTTTTTTTAAACTGCCTAGCTCTGCCCGACGCAGCTGTGTTAATGGGCCCACAGACTTGCTGCGTAAAGATATGTACACATTACAAAACGATACACTCTATGCATCTGTATGTAGCTTTTAATGCCTGCATGAAGGAGTTCTAAAAGAGAATGGATAATGGGTTTGTATACTGTATATTTTAGATTTTTAAAGTCACATCTGTGGATGTTGGTGTGCTCTACATATACAAGGGAGGGGAGATGCACTGTAAGAATCGTGAGTAAAGTCACTAAAAAAAAAAATAGGATTTTTAAAACAGCTTACCTGTAAAATCCTTTTCTTGGAGTACATCACGGGACACAGAGCCATAAATCATTACATAATGGGTTGTATGGTCACCAGAGGTGATTGGACACTGGCACAACCAATCAGAGAAAGTTCCCCTCCATATAACCCCTCCCATCAGGACAGTACCTCAGTTTTGTAGCAAAGCAATAAGGTTCCCATAAGAAGGGGGTGACCTCTGTGTCCCGTGGTGTACTCCAAGAAAAGGATTTTACAGGTAAGCCGCTTTAAAAAAATCCTATTTTCTTTATCGTACACCACGGGACACAGAGCCATAAATCATTACATAATGGGACATCCCAGAGCAATGCCCAATATGAACGGGGGGGGGAGAGACACAGATCAAGCAGGCCGCTACGGACAAGAAGCTCTATATTGCTGCCTGCAGCACACTTCGCCCTAAGGAGGCATCCTCATGTCCTTTCACAACTATCTGATAAAACTTGGAAAATGTGTGGACTGAAGACCAAGTTGCAGCTTTACAGATCTGAGCCAAAGAAGCCTGGTAGTGCACTGCCCATGAAGCACTTATCGCCCTGGTAAAGTGCGCCCTAACAGAAAAAGGAGGAGTTCTGTTCTTTAACCACTTGCCCACCAGGTAAATTCTGGCACTTCTCTCCTTCATGTGAAAATCACAATTTTTTTGCTAGAAAATTAATCAGAACCCCCAAACATTATATATTTTTTTTTAGCAGACATCCTAGGGAATAAAATGGCAGTCATTGCAATACTTTTTGTCACACCGTATTTGCGCAGCGGTCTTACAAGCGCACTTTTTTTGGATAAAAATCACTTTTTTGAATTAAAAAATAAGACAACAATACATTTTGCCCAATTTTTTTATATAGTGTAAAAGATAATGTTACGCCGAGTAAAATGATACCCAACATGTCACGCTTAAAAATTGCGCCCGCTCGTGGCATGGCGTCAAACTTTTACCCTTAAAAATCTCGATAGGCGACGTTTAAAAAATTCTACAGGTTGCATTTTTTGAGTTGCAGAGTAGGTCTAGGGCTAGAATTATTGCTCTCACTCTAACGATCGCGGCGATACCTCACTTGTGTGGTTTGAATACCGTTTTCATATGCGGGCGCTACTCGCGTATGCGTTTGCTTCTGCGCGCGAGCTCGTCGGGACGGGGCGCTTTAAAAAAAATTTTTTTGGTTTTCTTATTTATTTTTATTTAGTTTTATAATTTTTTACACCGAAAAAAAAAAAAAAAATTGATCACTTTTATTCCTATTACAAGGAATGTAAACATCCCTTGTAATAGAAAAAAGCATGACAGGTCCTCTTAAATATGAGATCTGGGGTCAAAAAGACCTCAGATCTCATAATTAGACTTAAATGCAAAAAAAATAATTAAAAAAAAAAAATGTCATTTTTTCAAATGACAAAAAAAAAAATGTTTCTTTAAAAGGCTGGGCGGGACTGACGTTTTGACGTCACTTCCGCCCAGCAGAGCTATGAGGACGGGTGAAGGAGATTTCTCCTCCAGTCCCGTCCCCGCTCAGCTGCCGGACACATCCGATCCCCTCCGCCGCTACCGACGGCTCCGGTAAGCGGCGGAGGGCGCGGGAGAGCGGCGGGAGGGGGGGGGCCCCTCTCCCGCCACCGATAACGGCGATCTCGCGGCGAATCCGCCGCGGAGACCGCCGTTATCGTGTACACCACCGCCCCCTGAAAAGATGAATGTCTCGGTTGTGGCACCAGCTGCTGCCGTTATCGAGATATTCAACTTTAAAAAGGAGGACGTCTTTTTGACATGGGGCGGTGGTCAAGAGGTTAAACTATAGGCTTGAATAATTGTTTGTCGAATCCACCTGGAGATTGTGAATTTTGATGCCGCTTGTCCCTTCTTGGGACCATCTGGCAAAATAAATAAAAAACATCTGTTTTGCGTGTCTGAGTGGTTACCTGCAGATACACCTTTACTGCTCTCACTAGATCTAGAGACTGCAATAATTTTTCCTCCGCTGTCCACGGATCCGAAAAAAAAGAAGGCAGAACAATGTCCTGATTTAAATGAAAAGCCGACACCACCTTAGGTAAAAAGGCAAGATGGGGTCATAGTACAATTTTGTCCTTATGACAAATTAAATAAGGCTTTTTACAAGAAAGTGCTGTCAATTCAGATACTCTTCTAGCCAAAGAGATAGCAATCAAGAATGCCAATTTCCTGCTTAAAAGGATCAGCGGAATACGGTAAATAGGTTCAAAAGGTTGCTTCTGCAAAACTGACAATACTAAATTCAGATCCCATGGGCACAAGGGAGACTTGACTGGTGGATTGATTTGCAGCACCCCTTGAATGAAAGCCCAAACTAGGGAATGAGATGCCAGTGGTCTTTGAAAGAAGACTGATCGAGCTGATATTTGACCCTTAATGGTACTCAGGGCTAATTTCATACCCACTCCTAGATGGCAAACGGCAAGAATCCTACTTATGTCATATCTTTGAGGATTCCATTTGTTAGTTTCACACCATGAAACATATGCTTTCCAAACTCTATAGTAAATAAGTCTGTAAGCTGGCTTTCTGGCATTAATAAGCGTAGAAAGCACTGGACCTGAGATACCTCGCTTTTTCAGAATGTGGGTCTCAGCAGCCAAACTGTCAAATTTAGCTTTTGTAAGGAAGGATGGAACACTGGACCTTGCGACAGCAGGTCGTGACGAAGTGTAAGCTTCTAAGGAGTTCCTACCGCCATCTTTATGATCTCGGCGTACCAGGGTCTTCTGGGCCAATCTGGCGCTACTGGATTACAGGAATTCTTTCCTTCTTGATACTGCAAAGTAGCCTTTGTAATAGGGTGATCGGAGGAAATGCATAGATCAGTGAAAACTGATTCCACGGAATTATTAGAGCATCCAATCCGTAGCCCAGAGGATCTCTTGTCCTAGACACAAAGTCCAACTTCCTGATGAACCTGGAAGCTAGCAGGTCTACATCCGGGGTCCCCCATCTCTGGCAGATGGCATGAAAGATCTGGTGACAGCTGCTGGTGACTCAGATAGTCCTTATTTTGCTGTGACTTGTAGTGCTGTCCTTTTAATAAAAGGCTACAATTTGTTCAGAGTGCGGCTGTCCAGAGACCATCTTTGTTCCTGCTTTGCTAAGTACATTGCCTGCACCTGAGTTGTCTGCAACGAAGGATATTCATCTGGGTTCCCACCTGGAGCTGCCATTCCCTTTTCCCCGACTCAGATAGTCCGCTTGCCAGTTTTCTACCCCTGGAATGAAGATTGCAGAGACACAAGGAACATGTTCTTCTGCCCATGCCAAAATGCGATCCACCACTTTCTGAGCGCACTGACTGCGGGTGTCTCCTTGGTGATCGATGTAAGCTACTGCTGTAGCATTGTCGGATTGAATCCGAACTGGGTGGCCCTGTAACCTGTATGTCCAGGTTCTGAGGGCCAAGTATACTGCCCGCATTTCCAGTATGTTGATGGGCAGGCTCCATTCTGTTTTGGCCCAGGTCTCCTGGGCTGAAGCTTCTTCCACCACAGCTCCCCAGCCCATTAGGCTGGCATCTGTAGACACCACCTTCCAGGTGACTGGGAGAAAGGATCTTCCTTTCCGCAAGTTCTTGGTCTTTAACCACCAACTGAAGCTTTGGCAGACCTGTGAAGACAGGCGCATGGGTAAATCCAGAGCTTTGATCTTCCTGTTCCAGGCGGCTAAAATACTGCCTTGAAGTAGTCTTGAATGAAATTGGGTGTAAGGGACGGCCTCGAAGGAGGCCATCTTCCCTAATAGCCTCATGCAAAGGCGAATAGACGGTCTTTTCTTTGCCTTGACCTTGTGGATCAGGTCCCTTAGCGAATTGATCTTTGGCTCTGGTAGGAATACCCGGCTTTGGGCTGTATCTACGATCATGCCCAGATACTCTACCCTTCTTTGGGCTTGTAGAGAGGAATTTTGTAAGTTTACAATCTATCCTAAATGCTCCAGGTATTTTATAGTGGTGAGCACAGCGTGATCTAATCCTGCCACTGACTGATCCATCACAAGTAGATTGTCTAGATAGGGTGTTTTTTTGCTATGCCTTGTGCTCAGAGGGGCTAATACCCTTGTAAATACCCAGGGTGCGGTAGCCACACCAAAGGGCAGAGTCACAAACTGGAAGTGGCGATGTTCTACCGCAGAAAAAAAGCACTTTAGGTGTTAACAACACTTTCCTCAGTGCAGCTCCTCCCAGGGGGCGTGGTTCCCCGGGTATAACCCACACCCTGCTATAGCAGCTCCAGTACGTAACAAGCAGTACAAACAAAAAGGAGGGGTGGGTGCTGTGTCCGTCCATGAACTCCGAGAAATGGATTTTACGGTGAGTACAAAAATCCTATTTTCTCTTCCTTTGACCTTAGGGACGTCCCCAAGCAGTGTCAAAAAGTTCAAAGGGTGGGAAAACAACACAGCAAACCAGGTTACACCCCAAACAAAACCGGAGTTACTCAACGGAGGAACTCCAACCTTAAAATGCCGCCTGTAACACCTTGCGGCCGAAGAAGGCATCAGAAGATGCACTCACATCCACCTTGTAAAACTTTGAAAAAGTGTGGACAGATGACCAGGTCGCGGTCTTACACACCTGTAACACAGAGGCTTGATGCCGGAAAGCCCAAGAGGGACCGATCGCCCTGGTCGACTGCGCCGTAACCTAAAAGGGAGGCGCTCGTCCCATCAGGGCATAGGCCTGAAGCACAACCTGTCGGATCCACCTAGGAATGGTGGCCGATGAGACTGTCAGACCTCTTTTAGGACCAGACACTGACACAAACAGCGAGTCCCACTCCCGGAACGGAACCGTAGCAGACAACTACACTCGAAGAGCCCGAACCACATCCAGGAAATGTAAAGTGGTCTCCTTTGGGTTCCCCGGTCGAGGACACAAGAATGGAAGAACAATATCCATATCAATGTGAAAAGCCGAAACGACCTTTAGGAGAAAAGACGGCTGATGCCGCAGCACCACCTTATCCCTATGGATGACCAAGTAGGGAGCCTTGCAAGACAAGGCCGCCAGCTCAGATACACGTCTGATTGTGGTAAGTCCCTTGGGGGTAGTGGATGGCGCACCGGAGGGGCCACATGCCGGACCTCCTATACAAACGTACGCACCAAGGAGTGCGACGCCAAGGGCCACTGAAAGTAAACAGCCAGAGCCAAAATCTGACTCTTAACTGCACTTAAGGCGAGAGCCTGATCCACTCCCCGCTGTAAAAACAGCAGAATCCTGGACACTACGTATGTACGAGGGTGCCATTTCATCTCCTCACACAGAGATGTAGGCCTACCACGTACGATGGTAAATCCTACGTGAGGTAGACTTCCGTGCACGCAGCATGGTAGAGACCACCGAGCCCGACAGGCCTCGGTCCTTCAGTACCTGGCTCTCAACGGCCACGCCGTTAAAGCCAGCGACTGTAAAGCAGGGTGGAAGACCGGACCCTGCGACAGACGATCTTCCCTCAGGGGTAGACGCCAGGGGGCATCTGCCACCAGGTCCACGTACCAGGAGCGGCGCGGCCAATCTGGGGCGATCAGGATTGTTGGAATACCTTTGGCTTCCACTCTGCGCAGCAGGCGAGAAAGAAGCTTCAGAGGAGGGAAGGCGTAAATCAGGCGATAGTGACCCCAAGGCGCAACCAACGCGTCTGACGTGTCCGCCCACGGGTCCTTTGACCTGGCCACAAACCGTGGCACCTTCCAATCAAGACGGGACGCTAGAAGGACCACGTCTGGAGCGCCCCACTTTGGGCATAGACTCTGAAACACCTCCGGGTGGAGTGACCACACTCCTTGGTCTAGCGTTTTGGCGACTTAGGAAGTCGGCTTGCCAATTCTGTACCCCCGGAATGCACACGCCGATAGAGCCGGAACGGACCTTTTGGCCCACCAAAGGATGTGCGCGACCTCCGTTGCTGCAGCTGAGCTCCGTGTGCCCCCCTGATGGTTGACGTACGCCACGGCCGTGGTGTTGTCGGACTGGATCCTGACCGGTTGGCCCCGCAGATCCAGGGACCACCTGGCAAGGCACAGCTGGATTGCTCGGAGCTCCAGTATATTGATTGGCAGGCGGGACTCCTCCTGAGTCCAGCGCCCCTGGGCTGACTGGGTGCCTCCAAATGCCCCCCCCAACCGGAGAGGCTGGCATCCGTCGTGACTGACCTCTCCTGTCGTTAGGCAGAAAAAAACTGGAGCTGCTAGAGCAGGGTGTGGGTTATACCCGGGGGGAACCATGCCCCCTGGGAGGAGCTGCACTGAGGAAAGTGTCGTTAACACTTAAAGTGCTTTTTTTCAGCCTAACTCTCCTGGAAGGAAGCAGAAATAACCTAAGGTCAAAGGCTGCTGTGTCCGTCCATGAACGGAAGAGAAAAGAAAATTCCTAAAAAGAAATGAAGGTTCCCGGAAAGAAAAAAGGTTCCCAGACACGAAAATTATTTTCTGTAGGAACATAAAGTGAAATTGAAGGTTTAGTCAGTCGAATTTCGAAATCAATGGTGGCGCACCATCAGATCCCAAAAAACGCACACATTTTCTGATTTTCAAAAGAAAGTTCTTTTGAAATTCGACCCGTGAATGGCCAGCATTACAAGAATTCAACTACAGGTGAGTCTAATTATTCATTAAACGGGTGTCCAGCAGACAGCTGATCATAAAAGAGCCTTGCTTATAGAAAACCCCTTCTCATTTCATGCTCTCAGTAATGGCACCACATGGAAGAGAAATGTCACAAGGCGGGAGGAAAATAATTTATTTAAAAGTAAGGTGAAGGCTACAAAGCTTTACTTATCAGTCAGAATACTGTAGCAAAAGAAATACAAAAATTGTCATCTGATGAGAAGGGTTGAAGAAAAAAAAATCGCCATGCAAGGTCACTGCAGCTAGCTAAAAAAAGTAGAAAGTCAATCTGGGGTGATTGTGTCCAGTGACATAACGTGGCGTACAATGCAGAGGAATGCCATGCATGTAGAGCTGCACGATTAATTAATGAATTGCCCGATTCATTCATGCAACAAGTGTAGAGAGTTCTCTGATCACTCAGCGGTCAAGAAAATAAAAAATACAGGCAGTCTGCCAAGTTTTTCACAACATTGTCCATGCTGGTAAAGAACTATAAACGTTGTACATTTTTGTTCTTTGATCAAAGGAATTAACTTTGGTCTGACATGAGGGAAGTTTAACCACTTAAAGTCTAAACCTTTTTCTGACACTTGTTTCTTAAAAAATTAAAATCCGTGGCCTGGATTCAGATACATTGGCGCATATTTACGCCGGCGTAGCGCATCTTATTTACGCTACGCCGGACCAGCGCGGAGAGGCATGTACTGTATTCAGAAAGATATTACTCACCAAGATGCACCAGCGGAACGTATTTTCAACGGCGTAAGTGTAAGTGGGCGTCACCCCATGCAAATGATGGTCCGACCGCGTCGCAGAGATATACGTTGGGCGTATCTTAAACGGCGCATGCGCTGTGATGACGGATTGTCTGCCCCCATCTGCGCATGCGCACAACTGCGCCCGGCGTAACCCCTAAGATACGCCGGCCCACTGCCTACGCCCAGTGCATAAATACGCCCAGACATGCGCCCGTCAAGTGCAAAAGTACACAAGCATTTTTGGGTGCTAGTACTTTTGTTTTTTTGGAAATATGTCTGCACCAGGGACTTCGACGGACCGCAGGATGACCAACTTCAGTCCTGAGGAGAAGGCTATAATTATTGATGGCCTCTCCCAATACGGCGCCCGCCTCTATGGGCCACAGAGTGGCACCACTGGCAAGGACGACAAAACCCACATATTTTTGGAGATCACCACACAGGTGAATGCCCTCAGCGTGGCGGCTAGGGAGCCTAAACATATTAGGAAAAAATCAACGATCTGCGGAGACTGGTCAAGGAGAAGCTTGTGGCGATCAGGAGGCATGCCACTGGCACAGGAGGAGGACCATCCGCAAATATCTCCCTGACGGCAGATGAGATGATAGTTGCCAGGTGCCTGGATAGGCAGCTGGTGGAGGGCCTGGAGGGCTTTGATTCTGGGGAACCGCCCTTGAGGACAGGTAAGTGTGTTTTATCTTCTTTCTGGTGTGTAGCATGTGTGCGGGGGCAAGGGAACATGTAACAAGTGTGTGGGTCCACCAACATGTGAATGTTTTGTGTCATCCACAGATGTGCAGGAGGGAGCTGGGCTGTCGTCAGCTGCTGGGCGACCCACGCCATCCGTGGTGGAGAGTGACCCCTTCTCACCTGTTGAGGAAGTGGAGGAGCACGTCGGGATAGAGGAGGATGCAGTCCATCTTGTGGAGGAGACCCCCATACCTGGTCCCTCCCAAACATCCTCCCCCATCAGAGATAGCCCCTCAAGGGCCACCATGCCCATCAGGGATAACCCCTCAAGGGACACCATCCCCATCAGGGATACCCCCCTCAAGGGACACCATCCCCATCAGGGATACCCCCTCAAGGGACACCATCCCCATCAGGGATACCCCCTCAAGGGACACCATCCCCATCAGGGATACCCCCTCAAGGGACATCACCTACAGCCGGCCCCAAGCCTCTCCTGCCCCTAGGAAGGCTACCCGAAAAAACAGGGGTGATCCTAAGGAATTTGAGGATCATCCGACGAGGGACCAGACCAGGCAGACCCGCCATATGGGTTCCCTAGCGGGTGATCTGCACCGAGTTGCAGATAGCCTGGCCTCCTCGGTCGAGAGCCAGGCTGCCTGCACTGTCTCTGTGCAGGAGGCCCTCACCCAGCAGGCTGGCCAGAATGCAACCATCAACGAGAGCCTGCAGGATGTTTTTGGCAACTGCGCAGCCCTTCTGACCTGTATGGTGGAGCTGCAGGCCACCACATCTGGCCTTGTGACTGAGGTCCGGAGCCTGGCAGCTGCTGTCCATGAGGAGGGGAGGCAGACAAGGCGCCAACAGCGCAGCAACACCACCCGCCGTCTGTGGATGCAGGCTGCCACCAATAGCTACCTCCACCGGATAGCCGTGGCATTGGAGGGCAGCCAGGCAGAGACCGGGGGATGTTCCACCACCAGACGCCCCAGCCCCCCCACCTGAGGCTCGCCCCAGGCAACTGCGCCCCAGGAGCCTAGGGACCAGGCGTAGCCCACGACAGGGCCGATGATTTTTTTTATGTTATTTTATTCTAAAGTGCTGAGTTTTGTCTTTTTTTTAGGTGATGAGTGTTTTTATTATTTACACTCAGATTATGAGTATTTTTTTTTTTGAATCCCTGCACACGGGGAGTAGTGCAGACTATAGTGTGACTGGTGTGTGAATGTGGGGGGGGGGGTGACACTCCTGCCAGTAAGGGGTGTCACCCTCGGTCGTTGGGGAGAAATTATCCCCACGACCCGTGTGAATGGTGTATGAATGTACAGCAACATAATTGGAGCCTTGGCGCTGCGTTGCTGCTCCCAAGTCCTGAATGGTGGACTTGGGCTAATCCAACATGATGAGGATGTGGGGTGTGTGTGCTAGGGACCACAGTGGTGTGCATGCGTGCATTCTCCTTGTGCCATGATGAATGTGTGTGTTTAACTTGCAAAGAAGCCTACCACGAGGCATCTCCTGACTGTTCTTCCCTCAGCAGACGGGGTACCCTCGGGCAGGGGGACTGTGTGGTTGGGGGGTCAGGTCATCACGTAGGTCAATCTCCAGGCCCTTTCTCATGGCGTAGTTGTGCAGAATGCAACATGCACCGATGATCTGGCACACAAAGTTTGGGGAATACAACAGGGTCCCCCCGGACTTATCCAGGCATTCGAAACGGGACTTCAGGAGGCCAAAGGTGCGTTTCACCACTCCACGAGTATGTGCGTGTGCATCATTGTATCTTCTCTCTCCTCTGGTTTGGGGATTCCGGAATGGAGTCATGAGATGGGGTCCAAGTGCATATGCCGCGTTACCTGCAAGGGAAAAGACAGGAGGATGTTAGTCGTGCATGTGCCCCTCGTGATGTCTGCATCATGGGGGCGGACAGTCATGCCTGACACCAATGTCACTCACCAACCAGCCAGCTGTTCCCGTACACGTTCTGTTTAAATTCTGTTGGGATGTTGTATATGAAGCTGTCGTGGCTGGCCCCGGGGTGTTTGGCACAGACGTGCCATATGAGGCATTGGGCATCGGCTATCACCTGTACGTTGATGGAAAGCCAATGCTTCCGATTGCAGTATATGTGCTCTGTGTCACGGGGGGACCGTAGTGCCACATGGGTGCAATCAAGGGCCCCCACGGTGCGTGGGAATCCTGCAATTCTGTAGAGTAGTGTAGTGGTGTGACATGCGTCTGAGGATTGCGGGGACAACCTGGTGCACACATCTGCTCATGGTGGATTGTGACAAACCAGCCACGACTCCACTTGTTCTTTGAAAAGATCCACTTGCAAGGAAATGCAGTGTTGCCAGTACCTTGACCAGTGGCAGCACTGCATGTACACGGTGTGTCTTGCTGGTGATGTCATCATGCAGGGTTCTGGCTAATTCCATGATGGCTTCAGGGCTGAATCTGAAGATGCGATACACCTCTAACTCCCCCATGCCAAAGACGTCAATGGGCGTTCGGTATATCCTCTCCCGTGCCCTCCTACGTGCCCGTCGACGCAGTAGTGCTATGACCACGGCTGCCCCTGGCATGTTGGCATACAGATGTGTTGTCCTGCAAGTGTTGTTGCTCAGCTCGTCCGTAACGGTGCTGCTGTAGCTGCTCTCCAGCTGACCTGTGCAAGTCTGGTGCAAAGTTACCCCTGCTTTATGAGGGGTAACTTTCCGCCGGATTTTCCACTTACGCGCTCCGCGCGTAGCCTGCGCCGGCCAAACGTACGTTTCTGAATCGGCGTATCTCACTCATTTGCATATTTGAATACAAAATCCATGGGAGCGGCAGATCCGTCCAGCGTAAATATGCGCCTACGCCGCGCCGGCGTAGAAAAGTTACGCCGGTAGGAAGAAGCCTATTTTGAGGCGTATCTGGTTCTGTGTTTATGGCGCATAGATACGACGGCGCAAATTTACACTTACGCAGCGCATCTCGAGATACGCCGGCGTAAGTGCTATCTGAATCCGGGCCCGTATGTTTTACTAGAAAATTACCTGGAACCCTCAAACATATAGCCATATACACACACACACACATTATATTTTATATATATATATATATATATATATAGCCATACACACACACTTTATTTAGATAATAGATATCTATCTATCTAACGGGAGGGCCCGTGGAAACCAGAAGCTCTTACAAAGTATGAGCCAGGAAATAATGGATTCAGAATACCTTGGACTACCTGACATGGGGCAGTAATGATTATCCCCAATATATTCCAGGATATCGTTAAAGAACTAATTACTGTTTGTTGATTCTGAACTCAACAGGTTAATTGAAAGATGTTAATTGGAAGATGTCATCACCTCCAGCTACCTGGCTGTTGTGTACTATAAAGCTTGCTGGGGTAATTAAGTCTGCTACTGTGATGTAAATGAAGCTAGAATGGCTTCTGAAGGATCTGTCATTGTGTTGTGCTAATTGACCCTGTATTGTGTGAAGGTCTATTGATGATAATATGTGTATTGCAAGTTAATAGAAAGTCTAAAGGTCACCTTGTCTGGATAAAATGATTAGTTAATTAGCTCATGCAAATTATGTCAGAGCTGGTGCCAGAAAGTCTGACTAAAAGATGTGTATTGTGTGATGATGTGGGTGTAGTTGAGTCATTGTTCATTTTGGTTACTAACTGTATATAAGAGCCTGATTTTCTCAATAAAGGGTCTATTAGTTTTGAACCTCAAACAGAGCTGTGTCTCGTTACTGGGGGAATTCGTATAGGTCGTGTTCGCCAGATTGTGGAGTGTCCATAGCTGTCTTGGGATCGGAATGCAATATCTTAAACGGCGTTAACCCCTGTCCCATTTGGGGTTCCGTTACAATAGCCATATATATTTTCTCTCTCTCTCTCTCTCTCTCTCTCTCTCTCTCTCTCTCTCTCTCTATATATATATATATATATATATATATACACACACACAATATATATAAGCAGAGACCCTAGAGAATAAAATGGCGGTTGTTGCAATATTTGGAGTATTACTCCCTATGATACCAGCAATTGGGGCACTATTCCTCCCCCTAATACCAGATATGTTCACCAACAATGATGCCAGGAAAATTTCTACTCCCGCTGGTCAAAGTCCGGCCCTCCAAGAGTCTGAAGGACAATAAACCGGCCCTTTGTTTATAATGTTTGGAGACCCCTGGTCTAGCACATAAAATCTCAATAAAATACATTTACGTTTTTGGTTGTAACATGACAAAATGTGGAAAGGGGTATGAATAATTTTTTCAAGGCACTGTATGTCATCGCACTTGTTTGGGCTTAACAGCTGTTATGATTTCTATACTTATAATTCCCATTGAACCTGAAAACCTAACCTAAAGTCAGTTAAGTAGCTAACAGAGCAGAATTTGTTTTTAAATACAGCCTCCTATTTTCTCCTATTGATATAAAAGTACTGCAAAATAGCCCGCTGAATGAAAATTACCACCCATCTTTTCCTTCCACAGAGGATGCCCCCAGACAATATGAAACAAACATTTTAACCTTTTAGGAATTCTGACAGCACCATATAACTAAAAGGTAATGTCTATTGATGCCTGTATGCCACAAGGAAAGACAACTGTTCCTCTTACCTCTGGAGCAATATAATCTGGGGTCCCACAGAAAGTGCTTGCTTTATTTTCTCCATAAACGTTCTCCTTGCACATACCAAAGTCTGCAATTTTGATGTGTCCATCCCGATCCAACATCACATTGTCCAATTTCAGATCCCTAAAGGCAAATACTTTAAGTTTTGCACATTCTCAAACCTCCATAGGCCTAGTATAGTGATGGCGAACCTTGGCACCCCAGATGTTTTGGAACTACATTTCCCATCGTGCTCCACTACACTGCATAAAGCATGTGCATCATGGGAAATGTAGTTCCAGAACATCTGGGGTGACGAGGTTCGCCATCACTGGCCTAGTAGATATTAATGGCATCATTTGATATCCCCTTACATTTTGCTAATATACAGACATGGAAACCATTAAGACATCTAAGTATTCATATATTAGCCTACATACTTAAAGTGGACTTGCATTCGACAAGTGAAGATTTGCTGTTACAGGAAACATTTAAAAAATGTTAATCGTGCGCCAAACAAGACCCTGAAAATGTACCTTAAGTCTACAATACTTCCTGGTTTGTATAGGTCCCTGGACACTTCTGTGCCTACAGCAGGTAAATCTGCAGTGTAAAAGCTACAGCACTGCTGTCTTAGACTGTTAGTCTATGGTGATTTGGAGAGATCACTTATATTCTGCTCACTGTTATTGCTGGAGGCTCTTACATAAAGGGGCAAAGTCTGCCTCTGACAAGATGGCCATCTCCAAAAAGAGACATACTGCGGAAAACAAGGACCAGCAAGTCAGACCTGGGGAAAAGCTCAGCTGTAGGAGATCAAAGACAATACTGGTGAATTTTACTTTTACCCTATGCCTGATGCTTTTGGGCATAGCTTCCAGTGTTCCTCTTTGAATGGCAGAGATGAATAATAATAATAATAATAATAATAATAAAAGTGATCAGCGTTCTCAAACTTCAAGATAACAAGTTCAATAATGTCTCTGCATAACCGAAGATCAGGCGCCATATGTTCATCAGCTTCGGTTATTTCTCCATTTATGCTTTCTCTGAATCAAATCTTTCATTACAGTGATCGTAAAAAAAAAGAAATATAAAAATATAGTGTAGTATGCTCAACCCACCATGCCTAAAATCTTATCCTATGTGCTCTCACTTTATCAATATAATTCTGTGTCAATAACTACACGTGTATTTGTTCTCCAGTGTTGTTCTTTACAGTGGAAAAAAATATTATTCGATTCCCTGCAGATTCTCAAAGTTTGCCCACTTACAAGTAGTAAAAAGTATTTTAAATGATAGAGACAAAATATCAACCATAAATACATCAAATTTACCATTACGCTTTATATACAGGGGAAGCTCGAAAAATTTGAATATCATGCAAAAAGTTCATTTATTTCACTAATGCAACCTAAAAGGTGAAACTAATAAATGAGATAGACTCATTACATGCAAAGAAAGATGGTCCAAGCCGTGATTTGTCATAATTGTGATGATTATGGCTTACAGCTCATAAAAACCCCAAATCCACAATCTCAGAAAATTTGAATATTGTGAAAAGGTGCAATATTCTAGTGTCCCACTCTAATCAGCTAATTAAGCCATAACAACTGAAAAAGGGTTCCTGAGCCTTAAAATGGTCTCTCAGTCTGGTTCAGTAGGAATCACAATCATGGGAAAGACTGCGGACCTGACAGTTGTGCAGAAAACCTTCATTGACACCCTCCATAAGAAGGGAAAGCCTCAAAAGGTAATTGCAAAAGAAGTTGGATGTTCCCAAAGTGCTATATCAAAACACATTAATAGAAAGTTATGTGGAAGGGAAAAGTGTGGAAGAAAAAAGTGCACAAGCAGCAGGGATGACCGCAGCCTGGAGAGGATTGTCAGGAAAAGGCCATTCAAAAGTGTTGGGGACTTTCACAAGGAGTGGACTGAGGCTGGAGTCAGTGCATCAAGAGCCACCACACACAGACGGATCCTGGACATGGGCTTCAAATGTTGCATTCCTCTTGTCAAGCCATTCCTGAACAACAAACATCAGAAGCGTCTTACCTGGGTTAAAGAAAAACAGACCTGGTCTGTTGCTCAGTCGTCCAAAGTCCTCTTTTCTGATGAGAACAAATTTTGCATCTCATTTGGAAACCAAGGACCCAGAGTATGGCGGAAGAATGGAGAGGCACACACTGCAAGATGCTTGAAGTCCAGTGTGAAGTTTCCAGTCTGTGTTTTTCTGGAGAGCCATGTCATCTGCTGGTGTTGGTCCACTGTGCTTCATTAAGTCCGGGGTCACCGCAGCCGTCCACCAGGAGATTTTGGAGCACTTCATGCTTCCTTCCGCAGACGAGCTCTATGGGGATGCCGACTTAATTTTCCAGCAGGACTTGGCACATGCCCACACTGCCAAAAGCACCAAACCTGATTTAATGACTGTGGGATTACTGTGCTTGATTGGCCAGCAAACTTGCCTGACCTGAATCCCATAGAGAATCTATGGGGCATTGCCAAGAGAAAGATGAGAGACATGAGACAGAACAATGCAGAAGAGATGAAGGCTGCTATTGAAGCATCCTGGTACCTCAGCAGTGCCACAGACTGATAGCTTCCATGCCACGCGGCATTAAGGCAGTAATTGTTGCAAAAAGGGCCCAAACCAAGTACCGAGTACATATGCATGCTTATACTTTTCAGAGGTCCGATATTGCTCTATGTGCAATCCTTGTTTTATTGATTGCATGTAATATTAAAATTTTCTGAGATTGTTGATTTGGGGTTTTGATGAGCTGTAAACCATAATCATCACAATTATGACAAATCACAGCTTAAACTATCCTGCTTTGCATGTAATGAGTCTATCTCATATATTAGTTTCACCTTTTAACCACTTCCGGACCGCCGCATGTACATTTACGTCGGCAGAATGGCACGGACAGGCACATTGGCGTACCTGTACGTCCCTGCCTAGACGTGGGTCGATCGGGACCCCCCCCCCCGGTACATGCGGCAGTTCCCGTGGCTTCAGGAGTGATCCGGGACGAGGGGGCGGCTGTTCGTTTTTGTCCGCCCCCTCCGGATCGCTCACAGCCAATGCGAGCACTCCCCCGTGTGTCACTTCCTCCTCCTGTGTAAACACAGGAAGGGGGAAGTGATGTATTCTCTCCTCTCGGCGGTATTTTCAACTGCCGCTGAGGAGAGATCACATCACACAGTAAGTCTGCACAACACTACACTGACACACACTACACATAGGCACATTAACCCGCAATAGCGCAAGAAATAAAAATCGCAGAGGCGATCAAATACCACCAAAAGAAAGCTCTATTTGTGGGAAGAAAAAGACGCAAATTTTGTTTGGGAGCCACGTCGCACGACCGCGCAATTGTCTGTTAAAGCGACGCAGTGCCCAATTTTAAAAACCCCTTGGGTCATTTAGCAGCATATTGGTCCGGTCCTTAAGTGGTTAAGTTGCATTAGTGAAATAAATGAACTTTTGCGCAATATTCAAGTTTTTTTGAGTTTCACCTGTACTTGGTGTATGTCATACACCAAGTATATGAAGGGTAAGGGTATATAAAGAAGAATACTGGCGAACAAATGCAATTATGGTTATTTATTGACACAGAATTGAATTGATAACGTGAGCATAAAGGCATGGTGGGTTGAGCATACTACACTATATTATATTTCTTTTTTTGAGATTACTGTAAATGAAGATTGGATGCAGAGGAAGGATTAAGAGAGGATTAACAGAAGTCGATGGACGCCTGATCTTCGGTTATACAGAGAAATTTGTGAACTTGTCATCTTGGAGTTTGAGAGCACTGGTCACTGTTATTATTGATATCTCTTTCTGTAAAGGGAACATATTAATTCCAGCTGCTAAGGCAAGAAACATTGATTATTACACTTTGTTTATGGTAGAAGTGGGGTTCCAGTGAGCAGTTTAGGAATATTTATCAAGATATGAATAATAGTTTTGAGTATGAACCATGGTTATATTGGGATTGGTGATGCTAAACAATGTTTATTAGAGCCAGAAAAATACTTTAAGAAGAAATACCTCCACAATTTTAGGATAGGTGGAGGAAAGTTGTCCAGTATGTATGTGTATCTTCTGTCCCAGGTGGTTGTGATCTGCGTTTCATCTCTAAGTTGCACAGCCTATGTGCTAAATGTCAGAAGAGTTCCTCACTGACTTTAATAGGGATGAGCAATTCAGTCTGAAGGTAGAAGATCTTTGAGCAGGATCTTCACCTTTACCAACTATTGAAACTGTGAAACCAGTATAAGTAGAATTACATACTACACTTCAATATTATGCTAGAATTTTGTCTTACCTATAAATAATGCCCTTTGTGTGAAGGAATTGTAATCCACAGATTATTTCAGCTCCATAGAACCTGAAGACAGATAGAAGAATTCACATGGGATGCAATAAATATCCATATATGATAAATTAATGTAGTGGAGTACATAAACATTTATATGGTCTTGGGTATTATTAGTCTGGAATAAATGATAAATTAATCATTAGCTAAGCTGAAAAGACAACTGTTCTGAGTCCTCCAGCAGCCTGAGTTGGTTTATTTAATAACACAATGCAAACAGCGATAATATAGTCAAAGATAATAATAGCACAAGGTAACAATTTGTAGTGAAATATGCTTATAGCAGACAAACAGACTATTTCAATCCAGCTACGAAATATAGACTTACGTAGCCCTGAAAAGATCAAAACGGCCCTTGTCCTGTATGTGGAACATCAAATCTCCACCATTCAGAAACTCCATAACAAAGAAGAGATGCTCCTGTTTTGGGGCACAGAAAAAGGCACTTGCATGAGACTCTTTACTAGTTTAGACCTGTTCACACACTGACAATTGTTTGATTATATTGAGGTCTGTCTCCTTTTTGAGCGATTTTATCCCCCAGTGAGGGACAAATGCGATAGGCTACTGTGGAAATATCCAATGAACCATGTTGTGCTTTTGAATTAGTTGAAGGATAGCCACCATGTGATTATGTTCAAATCTTTTCCATTTATATAAACGCCATGCTGTTATCCATCACTCATGCACTACTTGTTATAACTTTTAAAATTATACACTTATGTTGATATTTTGTTACTATACCATCAGAAAATACAGTCTGATCTGATCATTCCCTGAAGACAGAATTTATTATATTCCAAAACATATTGGGATCTTCTATATAAAATTGTTTACGGTTTGGCCTCCCTTATCGAGATCAACCGTGTGTTCATAACTACAGTCCCGTATTGTATACATTATGACTACCATTCTTTGATTTTATTCAAAATTGTGTTATTGATGTTTACATCTAGATATTTTATATTTAATAACATTTTGAACTTCTTACCCTCTTATTTCTTTATCTGGCTCTGACCCTTGCCTATAAAGTCCCAGGGGCATTCTTTGTTTTTCTTTCCATATTTTGGGATGTGGCACTAGATCTCCAGCATTTTGATAAGCAGTGTGCTCTTCTTCTATATACCCATTTCCGGGTAGTAGATACCCAATACCAGTCCCCAGCAAGCCAACTCTGTTGTCTTGACATTTGGGTGGGGTTTCTTCAACAAGGGCAGCATATCAGGGACAGGCATAGGATGACTGTGACCAACCTCTAAAAGGAGTATGGTCAGAAGGAGTGAATGTGAATCTGAACTATCCTTCGTATTCTTTAGCCTAACCAAAAGGCTAGAAAATAAATCACTTATGTATTGCCACATTAAAACCTTTGAGGAATACACAAAGGAGGATTTAAACTCTCTGGCACTTTGAATACAGATTTTTCCCTCTTTTGAGGATTCAGGAATGCCTGGGAAAATAACCTCAAACAATGTTCAAACAAGATGATGAATCTCCTAATTGCGGAATATCAGAAGCGCATGGTTGAAATTAATAAAATCATAGACAAAATATATTCACAAATAACACCATCTGTCTGTGCATTTGGACCAACAACTGTAAATATGCAGCTGCTATCAATAAAGTGAACCAAATTCACTTTCAAATGAAATAAACAATATGACAGCACTACTGAATATGTGTATACTGTAACTCCAAAAAAGTCAACAAATAAATAAAAATAAAAAAAGTGTGCAATATTAAATGGGCATAAAACAAAAGTCAATTAAGAAGCATATGTGTGTATGGTGACCTTCTTTACTGATATTACCTTAGTCTGGAAGGTACAATAGGTGTGAGTAAGAAATGGATTTTCCCATGCTAATGCCAGGACACGTTTCTCCACCATGGTGCACTCCACATCATCATCAATCAGCACAACATCTTTCTTTAGAGCTTTAATAGCAAAATACTCATTCTTGCCCTTTACCTCAGCTAAAAGGACCTGGAAAGAAAGGCAAGCAAGCATGAAACCAGTGCTTAGAGGACAACAGGGCAAGAATAAAACTGCCACAGGTGTTTACCTTCCCAAAGCTGCCTTTTCCAAGAACCTTGTGAAATGTAAAATTCTCCACTGAAACACGGTTGCTGATACTGGACACTCTCATAGGCGGAGGACTGCTCCCCTCCCACAGCCTATCATACTGGTTGTCTGCTGAGTGGAAGATGAAAATTACAGTAAAAAAGTGAAACATTTTGGGTTCCTGCCACTGAAAATATTTTTTCCGATTAGTGAGCTACCTATAAAATATACTTGCCTGTTGCATCTAAACCTTTTGCAAATGGAGCAGTCGGCGTTACACCTTGGTAAATGGCAACGTTATCCAAAGACGAATCTGATTTTCTGCTTGACTTCTAAAATACAAAGAATGCCATTTTGTATCCATATATCAATATAACTGGTTGCTTAATTCTCAAAAAGTAAAGTATCATTAAACACAAAACTTTTGGATAGATTGGAGAGGGATTAGAACAAAGAGAATACAATTAGGTTTTATGGCTGCCTGACCCCCATTAGGGAGAATCACTCTCTCTAATAGTTCTGTTTACCATTGTTATAAATCAAAAAGCCTTAAAAGTACATCTCCTGTGTTCCATAAAGCTAAAGCAGTGCTCCTGAGTGTGTTACACCCAAAATTTACCACCGTTTATGAAGATGCACTCTGACAAGCGAGTCCAACTGAAACCATGCTCTGCTGAATGTTTGTTGGGGCTTTTGTGTAGTAATATACCTTCACCACACCATGCGATTCCACTCCCCTCAGAGTTTACACTCACCAGACCACAATAGGGTAAATGCTTGTTAGGTATGTCTTTCCCATTTAGTCAAAATCCAGGTAACACCAACGATATTTCAAACTTGTGACCTGATTCATTCAGCTGTTTATTCAGACACTGGTACCGCCGCCAATCGTAAATGGCTCCTAACAAACTAAAACAGTCCTCATAGCGTGAACCTGTTTAACCACTTGACCACTGGGCACGTAAACCCCCTTAATAACCAGACCAATTTTCAGCTTTCGGTGCGCTCACAATTTGAATGACAATTACTCAGTCAAACAACACTGTACCCAAATGAAATTTTCGTCCTTTTTTTCACACAAATAGAGCTTTCTTTTGGTGGTATTTAATCACCGTTGGGTTTTTTATTTTTTGCGCTATAAGAGAAAAAAGACTGAAAATTCTGTAAAAAATAATAATTTTTCTTTGTTTCTGTTATAAAATTTGGCACATTTAGAATTTTTTTCTTCATTCTTTTGCTTAAATGTGAAAGATGAAGTTACGCCGAGTAAATAGATACCCAACATGTCACCCTTCAAAATTGCACACGCTTGTGGAATGGCGCCAAACTTTGCTACTTAAAAATCCCCATAGACGACGTTGCAGGGTATTGTGGAGTATTGTGGGGTATTGCGGAGTATTGTGGGGTATTGTAGAGTATTGTGGGGTATTGTGGGGTATTGTAGAGTATTGTGTGGTATTGCAGGGTATTGCAGAGTATTGCGGGGTATTGCGGAGTATTGCGGGGTATTGCGGAGTATTGCGGGGTATTGTGGAGTATTGCGGGGTATTGTGGAGTATTGCGGGGTATTGCGGAGTATTGCGGGGTATTGCGGGGTATTGCGGGGTATTGCAGGGTATTGCGGGGTATTGCAGGGTATTGCGGGGTATTTCGGGGTATTGCGGGGTATTGTGGGGTATTGCGGGGTATTGCGGGGCATTGCAGAGTATTGCGGGGCATTGCAGAGTATTGCGGGGCATTGCAGAGTATTGCGGGGCATTGCAGAGTATTGCGGGGCATTGCAGAGTATTGCAGAGTACGGGGGCATTGCAGAGTATGGGGGCATTGCAGAGTATGGGGGCATTGTAGAGTATGGGGGCATTGCAGAGTATTGCACAGGGAGGGATGGATGGATGGCTGGATCTGTGACTACATGTGTCACAGATCCAGCCGCAGCAGCAGCTCTCTCCCCTCTCCTCTCTCACACTGTACCGTTCGGTACAGAGAGGAGAGGGAGGAACCGGCGTCATCACATGACGCCGGTTTGTTTACTAGTGATCGCTCCGTCATTGGACGGAGCGATCACGTGGTAAATCGCCGCTATCAGCGGCGATTTACCGTGATCCGTGATCAGCCGAGTCCGGAGGACCCAGCGGTCACGGAGACGCCCGTGTGCGCGCCCCACAGGGCGCGCGGGAGCGCGACTCTGGGAGGACGTACATTGACGCCCTCCCAGAGTTAAGCAACCGCCTTGTAGACGTATTTCGTCTATAGGGCGGTTGCTAACTGGTTAAGTATTTATTCCCATAAAATTTCCCCACTTTCCATATTGCACTTACAAGAACAAAAATAAAAAGAATTCAATGGTTTAACCACAAAACTGTACAGCATGACACGATTCTCACCGATCCTAGGATTCTCATCACAAGCCATATGGGCAAGCCTAGACGCGATTCGTCGTTATGTCTTTATTAATTGGCGTCTATTGATAAAGACGTAATGACGAAACATGTCTAGGCGTGCCCATATGGCTTGTGAATCTGTTAGCTGCCCCGATCTCTACCCGGGTATCACCGCGGACAAGATACCAAGGATCGGTGCTGTACAGTTTTGTGGTTATACCACTGAATGCTTATTTCTATTCTTGTAAGTGCAATATGGAAAGGGGTGCATTTTTATGGGAATAAATACTTAAACAGGTTCACGCTATGAGGACAGTTTTTTTCCCTATGTTAGATTGCCGGCGGTACCAGAGTCTGAATGAAAGGCTGAATTGAAGGGAATGAATCAACTGTTCAGGTCACCTAAATGAAATATCAATGGTGTTACCTCTCTGGATTTTGACTGCTAAACGGGAAAGACATACCCAACAAGCGTTTACCCTATTGTGATCTGGTGAGTGTAAACTCTGAGGGGAGTGAAATCACGTAGTGTGGTGAAGTTAGATTACTACACAAAAGACCGAAGGAACATTCAGCAGAGCATGGTTTCAGTTGGACTCACTTGTCACAGAGTGCACCATCATAAACAGCGGTACATTTTGAGTGTAATACACTCAAGAGTGCTGTTTTAGCTTTATGGATTACAGGAAATGTACTTTTAAGTCTTTTTGATTTATATTTGTTGTTATAGAAGCAGTCTATTCCTTAACAATTTACCTAAGCTTTGGGCAAGTAATAGTGTTTGCTTTTATGGTAGTGTTTACCATTATCACGAGAGCGAAAGAACACATTTTGGGCTTTCGCCAGAACAGGAAGAGCCCTCTAATCTTCCAGTGAGGGCACTACTTTTGGTAATGATTTCATCACTTTGGAGGGATTTCCTCCCACTTTGTCTTGACTATGGGACAGGAAGTGAAGGGAAATTACCCTACTGGGATGCAGATGGCCATGGTTATAACCCTGCAATACTTTACCTAAAATCAAATGCCTTTAGTTCTACTTTAAAATTAATTTTGCTTTAAAATTATACTGTAACCACTCAAACTTCCAACTATCAAACAGGCTATTGATAGACCCTTGTCATGGAAAGGGCACAAGTGTGATACAGGGAGTGTGGCGCACTCCCAGCACAAAGGGAGAAACAAATATGAGGCCCCACAGAAAAAAGTTTAGTTCTGTGAGGCTGCATATATGTGTTACATCGGTGTGAAGGGGTTCATTAACATGTAAACCCATTAGGCATTTAGAACTAGGCCTGATTATGAGACTTTACTGAGCTTTCAGCTCTTTTCTGTTTATTTTTTTCTGTTCAGATTGAGTGCAATTTTGCTTTTGGGGACGTTGTGAAGTTCTGATTTACTTATTCCCTTTGTTGTACGAAACCATGACAATGTTATGTTTGCAATTCCCATATATGCATACATACTGTATGTCAGACCTCAAATTTTCCACTCGCCTACTCGCATTTTGCGAGTGGAAAATTAGGTCTGGTGAGGAACTGGGCTGCCTGGGAGCGACCACCGCCGGAAGGCGGGGTTGATCGGGAGCCGTTCTCCCAGCGATCACCCCGTGGCAGAGAGCATGGAGGTAGAGGAGAGCCGCGGGATCACCGAGCAGTATAGCACGCTGTAATAAGGTTGCATGGAACTTTCCTCTGCTCGCTTTCACGCACAGCCCCGCCTCCTCCTAACCCCCCGCCTGTAATAGACAGAATGCGGGTCCAATGCTGGGATGTGTACTGTTACAGGCGCAGGGTTAGGAGGAGGCGGGGCTGTGTGTGAGAGCGAGCAGAGCGGAGGAAATTTCAATGTAAGCTGTTAAAGCGTGCTATACCGCTCAGTGATCCCGCGGCTCTCCTCTACCTCCATTCTCTCTCCCATGGGGCGTTCGATGGGAGAACAGATCCCGATCAACCCCGCCCGCCGGTGGTGCTCGCCCCCCCATTCCACATCATGCAATGAAGCAGTGAGACTCATTTAATTTTTAAGGTTGTCAGTTAAAAGGTGGCTAATTACCTACTCTTTCATTTCAACGGGAAATGTGTAGGTGTTAATAGACAGTGGGTTTTAAAAGCTTCCTAACAAAAAAAATCTCAGCAATTTAATCTGAAAATCAAATCACTTAAGTAAAAAAAAAAAAAAAAAAAACTGGCAAACTGCCAACCCAGGAAACATTACAACTATGCTAAAACCAGAATGTTGACCTTAATTAGGGAACCATTGCAGGCAACAAGTAAACTGCCAAGGTTAACCAGGAAACACGGCAGTGATCTTTAAATCAGAAAGCTAATTAAATGTACCTTAAAGCAGGGATCAATAGAAAGAATGCGGGTCCAATGCTGGGATGTGTTCTGTATTACAGGCGCAGGGTTGAGAGGAGGCGGAGCTGTGTGTGTGAGCGAGCAGAGTGGAGGAAAGTTCAATGTAAGCTGTTACAGCGGGCTATACCGCTCTGTGATCCCGCGACTCTCCTCTTCCTCCTGTCATGATCTGGCTGCCAATGGGGGCACAGTGAGTGTGCAATGGGGGGGCACAATGAGTGTGCAATGGGGGGCACAATGAGTGTGCAATAGGGAGCACAATGAGTGTGCAATAGGGGGGCACAATGAGTGTGCAATGGGGGGGCACAGTGAGGCCGCAATGGGGAGGCACAGTGAGGCCGCAATGGGGAGGCACAGTGAGGCCGCAATGGGGAGGCACAGTGAGGCCGCAATGGGGAGGCACAGTGAGGCCGCAATGGGGGGGCACAATGAGTCCGCAACGGGGGGCACAATGAGTCCGCAACGGGGGGCACAATGAGTCCGCAACGGGGGGCACAATGAGTCCGCAACATGGGGCACAATGAGGCTGCAACATGGGGCACAATGAGGCTGCAACATGGGGCACAATGAGGCTGCAATGCACGGTGAGGCTGCAATGGTGGGCACAGGTGAGCCTGCATTGATGGGCACAGGTGAGGCTGTGCTGAGGGGAACTGATAAAAGTTGTTAATATTTATTTAACTTAATTCTGCATAAAATATTTAAGTGCAATTTCAGGAGATAATTTATGAGGGCGTGATTAGCGGCAGAATTAGGGTCGGGGCATGGTAGGGGATGGGCAGGGCAACTGGTTGCGAGTAACCCTTGAGGCCTGGCTAGTGGCTCAAGACTTGAAATTGAGCCCTGCTGTATGTTTTGCAATTGTCATCCCATCGGCTCTGTTGTGTATGTACTAAAGACAAAACCTTTTTAAACCACTTCCCGACGGCCGTACGAATATGTGCGGCCGCAGGGTGGCTCTAATTTTCTAACAGGACGCATATATGCGTCCTCCAGGCCACTAGATGGCGCGGGGCGCCGCCGGCAGGGAACGCGCGCCCGCCGCATTCCTGAGATACCGATGCGCGTGCCTGGCGGCCGCGATGTCCGCCAGGCACTCGCAATCGGTGGTTACAGGGACAAGGACATGGATCTCTATGTGTAAACAGAGATCCATGTCCTGTCAGAGGAGAGAGGAGACCGATCTGTGTCCCTTGTACATAGGGACACAGCATCGGTGACCTCCCCCAGTCACCCCCCTCCCCCCACAGTTAGAACACACCCAGGGAATACATTTAACCCCTTCCTCGCCCCCTAGTGTTAACCCCTTCACTGCCAGTCACATTTATGAATGAATGAAAAACTTATATAGCGCGGCACATGCGAACTGAATCGCCTCTGGGCGCTTTATACAGTAATAATAGTGCATTTTTATAGCACTGATCGCAGTATAAATGTGAATGGCGCCAAAAATGTGTCAAAAGTGTCCGATGTGTCCGCCATAAAAATCGCAGATCGCCGCCATTACTAGTAAAAAAAATAATAATAAAAATTCTTCTGTTTGGTCTGTTTTGGTTTCCCTCTCTCCCCCCCCTGGGGTTGTGGGTGGCGCTCCCTTCGGATTTTCTAACGGCTCTGCACATCTCTGGTCATTACAAAACCCACTTCATTCGTTAACGGTAAACCTTATTCTTGGGTCAATTTATGTGATTTATATTTATACTTTTTTGATCGCAAATTTATGTTATGTATATTTTTGTAGAATCAACCATCCCCCTGAAGAGACCACTTAGAGGTCGAAACGCGTCGGGGAACGCACATTACACAGCATAAAGCAATGTTGTATACATTTGTCCAATATTGTGGAATATGTATTGTATCACCAGATCCGGAAAGGGTTTTCTTTTAATTGTTATTGCATTTAAAATGTATGTTATTGACAACCATAAAATAAACCATGTTTTATATTACATTTCTTACACTTTTATACTTTTGCTGTCCAAAGCCCCGTGGGGTAAATTCTTTTTTCTACAATAATAAAAATTAATAATAATTCTGTCCCCTATTTTGTAAGCGCTATAACTTTTGCGCTTATTGCGATTTTTTTTTTACCAAAAATATGTAGAATAATACGTATCGGCCTAAACTGAGAAAATGTATTTTTTTTTTTAAAACAATGGGCTATTTATTATAGCAACAAGTAAAAAAATATTGACTTTTTTTCAAAATTGTCGCTATTTTTTGTTTATAGCGCAAAAAATAAAAAACACGGAGGTGATCAAATACCACCAAAAGAAAGCTCTATTTGTGGGGAAAAAAGGACGCCAATTTTGTTTGGGAGCCACGTCGCACGACCGCGCAATTGTCAGTTAAATCGACGCAGTGCCGGAAGCTGAAATTTCACCTGGTCAGGAAGGGGGTATACGTGCCCAGTAAGCAAGTGGTTAAAGAAACTTTGGACTGATGGTTGTGAAATGTTTCAGGAGGTCCTTTGTTTATCTCCACATCACACCTATGTATAAACTTAAAACAATCCAAAGTTTCAATGCTTATGCTGGCATTTGTGGACCATTTTTACACCATGGATTCAAAAGTAGACCTCATATTTCAGTGTCCTTTCAAATGTCATGTACATAATGTACAAAAAGTCTTACACATGTGAAATATTTTTTTTTGCTTGTAGAAACCAATTGGATAGTTTCATTGTGGAGCCAACAGAAGCTGACTGCTTACTAAGGAAACAAACTCTTCACTGTGTCCACAAGACCCTTTGTTCTTTGCATGACAAGGGTCTGTCAAGAGCCAGTTTATGATAGTTCTTTAACATAACTTAAAGTGTTACTAAGCCCAGGACCCTGTATTTACCATATCTGGTATCAAACACTACACAGAACATGGACATTTTATAATTTTAGTAAATATAAACTGCTAAATACATTTTCTCATCAGCAGTATATAGCAGTCTTGTGACTTCTATCAGTGTTTAGCCAATCATTGGTTAAAGCTTGTAGGAGGAGATTTAAATCTCAGCTGATTGTCTTATGAAGCTGCAGGACCCCGAACTTCTGTCTGGACAGTGCTGATTGACAATGTGCTGATTAAATGCACTCCCAAGAAAGAAAGAAAAAAACTCTCTAGCAATACACACTAAATTAAGCATGTGCAGAGTGCCTCCTAGGGTGTAGTATCAGGAGTTGGACTGGGGACTGTAGAAGACAGGATCAAACAGCATTTTTACATAATGTGCAGGATTAACCCCTTAGGCTCCACAGTGAATATAACAAGCATGCTTTACTGCAAAAACAGATTGATTTTATAGTTGTGGGATCAGTAACACTTTAAAGACAATGAGCTCAATTTGGATTGAGCCTTTGATACATACAAGAGTCAGAACTGATATTTTCCAAAATCACCGAGCCAGTATCTAGCTAGCCAGAGGACTTCAGTTTGATTCATAGTAGGACAGGGATTTTATATTGAGAAAAAAAAAAAGAAAGAGAAAGAGAAAGAATTTTTTTTTCCATTATGATCTTTTGCAACCAGATTATTTTTTAACATAACTTTAAACATTCAAGCACTCTATTTCCAATTCCATAGGATGCAAATCATTTAGTATGTGGACCAAAGAGTTCCTGTAGCTCTCCCTGGGCAAGATGCAATAGTATAACTTTAGGTTTATTTAAAAAAACAGTACTAAAGGAGAATTGGGAGACATTCCCCAAAAATATGTAATGGAGTACTACCTTCACCTGATTTACAGTGATCTTACTTGGGAAGATTTTGCTTAGTACGTAGTATTACTTGTTTGCCAATTGTTACAGAGTTATTCCCTTGTGCAAAATTAATACATTTCATATTTCTTTTCTTGGGTTAAAATTGAACTTCAGGGTTGAAAAACCTTTCTTTACCCTTGCAGTATTTTCCCCACCTGCAAATGGTTAACTGCTTGTTTTGTCTAGGTAATGATGAATAAGGTGTTATACTTAACCTATAATTCTTGCTTCCCTGACAGCTAGCATTCTTGTTCATTGCGTGACTCTCTTTAGTGTACAACATTTAGGCAGACCCTCTGCTTACTTTGAGGGCATCAGAGAGCTGAGACGGGTAGCATGGAAAAAGGAAGTGGCTGTGGAGAACCGGCCGCACAAAAGAGTAGGAAGCCTTCGGGAGCAAGGAATAAGGCAAGTATATCCAACGCTGTATCCTGGCCTAGGCCAACAAGGCCCAGGCCTAGGGCAGCACTTTGCAGGGGGGCAGCACGGAAAGAGTTCCCGCTGGCTTGCGTCAGTCTTATGGGGCGGACTGGGCGAGAGGCAATTTAGTCTAGCGCTGCTTCTAATTTTGACTGTCTTGTCATCCTGAACCACAAACCTTCCTCACTGTGCTATACATTTTCTGCTGTACCATTGGCATCTTCTTAGTCCTCTCCATAAAATGATCAGAAATGTGTGCTTAAAGTAGAACTATAGGCAACACTTTTTTTTTCATTTTGGATCGAGTAAGGGAGGGTTATAGCCCCTTGTCAGTTTATTTTTTACCATCCCTGTCATCCCCTGCAGAAATTTCCCTTCACTTCCTGCCCCATAGCCAAATAGCAAGGGAGAGGAAATCTATGCAAATTAAGGGAATCCATTGCCCCCCTCCCCCAGGCCCTCAGAACTAGTGTCTTCACTCAGAACAGAAAGGGGTGTGACCTTTACAGGAAGGGGTGGGTCATATTTAAAATTAGGTGGTGTACAAGTTTAGTCAGGCCTAGGGCAGCACAAAACCTAAATACACCACTGAGTATATCACCTTGATAATCCCCAAGCAAAATGAACAGTTAAGCCCTATGGTGGTGAGGGAAACCCACAAAAGAGTAGAGCCCCCCCCTGAGCTTAGCTTGAGTTCTCCATGTTTGAATGTAGAAGTGCCTTGTAGTGTAGGGTGGTCTATAGCAGTGGTCATCAACCCTGTCCTCAGGGCCCACTAACAGGCCAGGTATGCAAGATAACTGAAATACATCACAGGTGATATCATTTGCTGCTCAGTGATTGCAGTATTCTAATCTGCATCTCCCCAAGGTAACACATAAAATCTGGCCTGTTAGTGGGCCCTGAGGACATGGTTGATGACCACTGGTCTATAGGATATAGAAAGAGAATTTATTGCATTTTAGTTCAACCACAAAATGTCTTCCTTTAGTTACTTGGGTTATATAAAACAATGGTTTGCACTTCTTATCAATATGGATCTTTGTTTCAAATGAATAAATATATTCTCTAATTACGTAACAGTGGAGCACATTGTTTTTTTTTTACTTTTCTTACCATGCTGACTTGGTTCAGAGCCTCTGCTAGAAGTTTCTGGTTGATGCCACACAAATTGGCCACTTTTTTTTGACACTTGTGATGAACGTTCATATCACATTCTATGGAATTAATGACAGTATTACTAAAAAATGCAGAGAGAACTATTACCACTTGTTAATAACAAAGCCTTGGAAATAAGCAGAACCTTTGAGCTAAAATATAGTTGGTTGATTTACTAAAACTGGAGAGTGCAAAATCTGGTGCAGCTCTGCAAAGAAACCAATCAGTCTCCAGGATGTTTGTCGAAGCTTAACTGAACAAGCTGAAGTTAGAAGACGATTGGCTACCATGCAGAGCTGCGCCCAATTTTGCACTCTCCAGTTTTAGGAATTCAACCCCACGGTCTGAAAAAAAAAATCTCATAAAAAAACATCAGAATCAGAGTACACAAATTAGAACGTTATCTGCCCATCTATGGGCACCTTATAGTACAATCACTATAAAGAAATAATGGGAAAGAAGCACAATGTGCTTTTAGTGTTTAATGAACAAGAAGACCATACATATGTACAGTAGATGTATAATTACAAACTGTACCATATATGTATTTTTAATGTACTCTATAAATAAAGTGAATGTAAACCAGATTCATGAAAATTGAGATGGGCACATGTATCTGCAGTTTTTTTTAATCTAGCTTCAAAGCACTATGTCCCGTAGCGGTCTCCTGCTCCGTTCTTCTGTTATCATCCTGATTATTCCTGACAAATTCTCCGACACACATGATAAAAGCAGCCTGAGTTTTGTGTTGGGGAGGGAGCTATAAATAGGTTAGCAGGCAGCTTGCCCTGTCATAGAACACCTCTGAGAGTCTTTGCCTATGAGGAGAAGGTGTGTGTGCCTTTCCTCCAATCAGCTGTCTGGGCTGTATGCCCAGACTTCACACTCAGTGTTAAACAGGAAAATAAAATCTCCTAACACAAAGAGCACTATTTAAAAACAGTATATAAAGATGAAGACAGCAGATATACATGTAAAACGTACATAGGGAGATTTGTTTCATCTCTTTGTATCATCTGAGGCTGTTCACTTCACTGGGCATATATGTAACTGGAACTCAAATTTAAAGATGTATAAATCTTTAAAAATGAAGATCCCCCTCCCATATCGTCATTGAATTATGACCTTAAGATACTTACCAAGGTGCTAGCCAATAGGATTATGCAGGTGTTTCAGTCCCTTGTCTGTATAGACAAGACCGGCTTTATGCCAGGCAAATCTACGGACATAAATCTTAGACGAGTCTTCACCCATCTCCAGCTCCCAGCCGAGGAAATGCCTCTCGGGTCTTGGTAACTCTCAACATTGAGAAGGCCCTTGACACAGTCCGATGGTTATATATGATGCAGGTTCTTGAGGGTTTCGGTTTTGGCCCAACCTTCCGGAAATGGATTGGTGTACTCTACAAATGCCCTATGGCAGTGATGGCGAACCTTGGCACCCCAGATGTTTTGGAACTACATTTCCCATGATTCTCCACTATATTGTAGAGTGCAAGAGCATCATGGGAAATGTAGTTCCAAAACATCTGGGGTGCCAAGGTTCGCCATCACTGCCCTATATTAAATTGAAGGCAAAATTTCGCCATCCTTTCCGAATAGGAGGGGGCGAGGCAGGGGTGTCCTCTCTCCCCTGCACTGTTCGCCCTGGTGACGAGGTATCTGGGTCAGCTCAATATTTGAGAAACTAGCACTACGCGATGATCTCGTCCTCTTTTTGCAAGACCCTGGCCCCTCACTTTCTGTGGTACTCCAGATCCTGCATCACTTTGTAACTCTTTCTGGCCTCCACACCAACTGGAGCAAATCCCTCATTCTTCCTATAGATCCAGGGGCAAAGCAGCTGAGTAATCCTAATTTACCTCTGCAATGGGCACGTACTATTAGATACTTAGGGATCAATACCTCTCTTAACACTCAGGACTTCAGCGAACTTAATTTTTCCCCAGTACTGCAGTGGTGTAAATCTAAGTTAAAGGCCTGGTCCAATCTCCCCCCTAACTCTTATAGGAAAAATGTATTTAATTAAAATCAAACTCAAATCAATCAAATTCTATTGTATATTTTAAAGGCATTCCCCGGTCTGGATACCTAAAAACCCTCTTTCATCAACTAGATTCCCTAGTAGCTTCCTTCTTGTGGCAATCACATCCAGACATATTTAGTAAGAAAATTCTGCGCAGGCCATGGACGCAGGGGGGACTTGCCTGCCCTGACTTCCACACGTACTATTTGGTGACTATGCTTACTCACGCCCACAATTGGCTGGTCTCGGATTATGCCAGTGCATCAGTAGTCCTTGAGGCAGCTCATTTGGGATCTTATGAGGCCCTTTGGAATTCCCTTTATAGGGGGATGGGGGGGTTCTCCGATACATTTAACTCAGGCTATGAAATCAGTCATTAAGGCTTGGCATACAGTGGTGATAAAACCAAACCTGGTTAAAGCCATATGGTCCCCTAGTACAACGCTCTGGTGTAATCCCAGATTGAAGGAATTTAACTCTTTACAAGACCCTGGACTATGGGCCGGCAGGGGCATCAAATACTTGAAGGATATCTGCGATGGTTCTGGGTTGTTCACTTTTGACAGACTGAAAAAAAAAATTCAACTTCCGAAATTCTTTCTTCAGGTTCCTGCAGCTCCATCGCGCCTTTATCTCGCAGTTTAAATTGGTCCGGATGGAGCATGACGATCTAAAAAGGCCTACTAAAAGATGCTGAACTCTCAAAGCCATGGTCTCAAATATACCGAGCACTGCTGCCATTCATTCAGGTTGGACTGGATGGGTTGCGTGATCTGTGGCGAGCGGAGGTGCAGGATCTGGACAGTGAAGACTGGGACATGTGGGATTACCCGCTTCAATCAATAGTTGCAACTAGGAACAAGTTCATCCAGTTCATAGTCCTGCACAGAATATACTATATGCCCCAGCGCCTTAACCACATATACCCAACCTTGTTGACCGCTTGCTGGAGATGCTCTGGTACCCCTGCGGGCTTCCTACATATATTCTGGGATTGCCCGCAAGTCCAAGAGTATTGGAGGGAGGTGACCCACTTTATACAGGAATTGACTACCATACCTGTTCCTCTGACAATAAATGTCTGTCTCCTCTGCCTTGTTGAGCAACTAGCGTTTGCTAAATCAATCCACACTTCAATAGGTATCCTATTACTTTACGCAAGGAAAGCTATAGTACTAAAATGGAAGTCAACTTTCCCCCTACCCCGTCCTCATGGAAAATGTTAATCAATACAATGATATAAAACAACATATTTGTCCCGAGGATGCCCCAAAAATATGAAAAAGATTGGCACCTGTGAAAGGACTGAGTCTACGACGGATGATCAGCCCATTGGGGATCCCCCTGGTTAGATACCCTCCATACTTACCTGGCCCTGTTGAGTGCTGAGGTCCATGCCCTAGAGTGGTGGTGTTAGCCCAGAGGTCATGTGTTTACACTTAATCCTAACTGTTCTAACGTCCAGCTCAGACAGAAGAGAGGGAGAAGTAGTCCCCGTAGGAACAGATATCTCCCGCCATCATCCTACCATGCGAGTACCAATTTTGTTTTTTGTTTTTTTTAGTTAACTATGTTTAGTTTAGAGATACACAGCAAGTTGTACACTGTTATGCACATGGCTATGTGCACCAATTGACCGGGGTATACCCCAAAGGCCCTGTTTTGTACCTTCACAGTGAAACATTTTCAATAAAAATAATAAAAAAAATGAAGACCCCCCTCAAACATACACCTGTTTAGAAAGAAATATGGATGATGTCATTGATGACTTCCTTCACAAAATGCTAGTTGTCTGGTTTTGTTTATTCAATACTTTCATGCCACAGACCCATGGCAAGTCCTACCACTGGACACAGTGGGGACGTCCAAGTATTTTTTAACAGCAGTTTTCTGTGTCATTCAGGGGCAACTACCACAGGCCACTGACTCAACACACACAAATATGCACTTGTAGGCTTAAAATATACATGCATCATACATTCTAGGGAGAATACAAATGAGGAAGATCACAGACTTAAAAACAGAAAACAAACCAGTTTAAGCTGCAGCTTCTAAAGTGAGAAAGATAAAAGCGGTATAGACACGAAGCCCTACCTGTTAATCTGAATCAACAAACCCTGGAGTCCCTCTGTTCTGCATATCGCTTGTCCTGGAACTCCCACAATAATTGATGCCTTGGTATTAATCTCATGGCCTCACTGCACATGTTATATGAAGCTAACTAACCTCATCACATTTGCAAACACCGACAACTTTTGCATAAATGATCACCACATCATATTTAATAGATGGAAAAAAGTCGGCTCAGTTAAAATTACTATTCTACCTAAATGACTAAATGCTTTCCCTGTAAAAGTTACCATGTCACATCTTGGAAAATTTCAGCAAGGAAAAAAAGCGAAAACAAAAAAGTGCTAATTTTTGATGTCCTGGGGTCAACGGCTCAAGCTTATCCTTACTGTAGTACATAGAAATAATGGCCTGGAATAAGCATACGCATTAGACATGCTTATTTCAAGACTGACTCACTCATTTTATTCCAAAAAAATAACAGAAGAAAGGAAAAAATGGAATGCTATATATTTGTGAGACATGCTAGTCTCTACCTGTACAACTGAGAAGGCTGCCGATACGCAAAATAGATTCCTAAACGAAACAGGAAAAATTATTATCCCATCTTTGCTTGGGGATCATTACGAAGCGCTTTCTGTGTCAGTACGTGCCACCTCCACTGATGTATAGGACATGCTGAGAAGTTTTTTTACATTATTGAGACTGTTAGAGGCAAGGAGCCGCTATAAACAGAAGGCTTTTTATTTTAAGACTCTAGATTGGGATTGTCTGGTTAGATCCAACAGTACAAGGACAAATCCTTTTTTAAAACAAGTTAATATGGTGGGGGAATTCTAAAAAGCTATGGTGGGGTGTATACTGTAGGTACCCTGTTCTAAATTTAGTCAGCCCAGACTGATTTATAGTCTATTTGCGATTTGGTTTTCCCCTAAACTCAGTGTAGCTGTGGTTTCTTTCTGCTGCCAGTAGGGGTCACTGGTACCTCTGTAATAGTGTAAGATGCCACAGTAATAATGTTATAAATATTTGTTTCCTCTAGAGCAGTGGTTCTCAATCTGTCTAGTGCCGTGACCCCTTGATAAAATGCCCCAAGTTGTGGGGACCCCTAACAGTAAAATTATTTTCTTATCGTGAGGTTGTCAGCACCCAAGACAAGTAATTTGCGCCCCTAACCCACAGCCATTTAGCGCTCTCTGAGTCCCTTCCACTCGTACAGTATTAAAACCCCTTATAGTACATTTTAGGATGTACCACACTCTCTCTCTCTTTTTGTACCTATTTTCTTTCCCTTTTATCTCTCTCTATCCTAATTACTTGTTCGTTATCCCCATTCCTCTCTAGACATCTTTCTTGTTCTTTCTCTTATTCTTGCTCTCCCTTTTTCTTTATTCCTCCCCCTCTTTTCCTCTCCCTTCCATGTAGTCTATTTTTATTCCTTCTCTTACTCCCTGGTGGGGAGTTGGGATCAGTGGTAGTGCTGGCGGGGAGTTGGGATTAGCCAACTTAGGTGCTCTTGATCAAGGTCATCTGCTGATCTGATAACTGTAGTGGGGACTTTTAAGGGTAACTCTAATCACAGGTAGAGTTACTCACTGTGTCTCCGACTTTGTGTTTTTTCGTAGCAGTGACACCTATGCTGAAATCAGCAGATAGGGTCTCCTCCAACCCCTCCCACTTCACATTCCTCACCAGTCAGCTGACCTCTAGTCCCTGTCCCCAGCTATGCCGTGAACTGAAGGGGCAGCTGTGAAGAGGCTGAGTGTGCGGCTGCAGGCTTCAGGAACAGCCCAGGTTTTGGGGACCCCTGGCAAATCCTCATTTGACCCCCAAGGGTGTCCCTACCCCCAGGTTGAGAACCACTTCTCTAGAGGGAGGTTTATTGCCACTGGCGCATTTTGGGGTAGAGCATAAATATTTGGGGCAGACCAGATGAGCTCTCTCTTGGCCCCTCCCCCTAGCTGCGGTCTGCATGTCGAGCTATTGTGGAGGCCATTGCATGTGCTTGGAGCCAACGCCTGGAAGTGGTAGGAGTCTGCCTGTCCAGTACAGTCCTACTGCTTGAGGCCCTGGGCTCAGAAAGCCTAGCAGAAGATCAGGATCTCGAAGAAGACAGTGCCTGGGGTGAAGTACAAGAGCTGACAGAGCTGACACTGCTGCTCAAGGTCCTATGGAGAGGAACTCATGGAAAGCATCAGGAGAATCAATATGGAGGCTGTTGCTAGAGGACACTAATGCTTTTTCTGTAAAAGGTACAGGTTGCTAAATTCAGCTTAAAGGATAAGTTCACCTTTACCAAAAAAATATTAAATGCGCATTTTATTTGCAGGTTAAAAAATATGCATTTATTTTTATTGTAATGGACCTGTAAAGCATTGCACCCAGGATAAGCAGATCGTGGGTGTAATGGAACGGTCGTGCAGACTGTCCATGTCCAGGCAGTTACACTGTGACAGGAAAACTTAATAAACGTCCCCAACGCGCAACAGCGCCATGGTGGTTCATTGGGAACTAGAAGCCGACAGCTGCAAAGGATGGCAGACCTTTCATTTTTTGATTCATAGAATACCGTTAATAGCTGTCAGACCGGGTTTGGGGCAAGCAGAGGCTGGTAAACCCCGAATATGGGTGTAACATGTAACAAAAATGTGAACGTATCCTTTAAAGGCCCTCTTTGCTTGTAGAGAGGCTATAGATGGAGTGTAAATCTGCTAGGTTGCTCAGATTTTTCTGCCCTTATCTCCCATGTGATGTCTAAAAAATAAAAGTCCTTTAAAAAACCCTCAAGGTGACTGACACCCAACTCTTATACATCCTTTACTTTTCACCATGGATTCAGCTTTGGGAAAGTGCTAGCTCACCCCAACTCTGGGAGTACCCCACCTGTCTCCAGGATCAGTTGAGATTCTCTAACATTCTAATCTATAGGAAGAGATGCTGGTAGAAGCAGCCTTTATGGTGGACATTGTGAATCTTCAGGAAACATTATTTCACTCAAGTCACATAAAAACAGTAACTGCAAGGTAAATTGTATGAAGCCTGACATTTGAGGAATCCAAGGATGGTCGCATCTCCAAACAATAAATAAATAACTAAGGCCCCTTTCACATGGAATCCACTTGCTCAGCGGGGGACGGACACAGTCCCACTCTCCTCTATGGGAAAATCGGGTGAATGGAACACCTGCCTGTTTTTATCCGATAGGCAGATGGAAAACAGCACCCCCGTATGTCTGGATTTTGCGAACAGAATCGGATCGGATAGCGGGGGATGCTAGCGGACATGTCACTGCTGACATCGCTGCTCCATAGGGGAGACTGGAGGGTCTGATCAGGTCAGCCCATGTGAAAGGGCCCTAACTAAAACAAAACTATGTTTACACTCACCTTCACATTTTAACCCCTGCTTCACCAAGCCCCAGAGCAGACTGCCACAGTGATCGCAGAAAGTGGGGCTTTTGTAATTGTAAACCCTGAATCGATGGGGCATGTCAATGTTAAACCGCTCCTTCTGGAACTGTAAAGGAAAGGCACCAATAAATATCACACAGCAAATGTACAGGTCTGGTAGATGTTAAAGTGGTCCTAAATTCCAAACTTTTTACCTTACTGCATTCCCTGCAATAAGGCAAAAAATGTTAGGTAAAAGTATCACCCCCCCCCCCCCCCCATGGTCTGTTTCAAATCCATCTCAAGAGTTGCAGTCTACAGAGAACTAATTTGATTTTTCTGTAAAAGCCAACTAACCAGCTTTCTTCTTCTCTAACCACTACTGTTGGGTGCCGGTATATTCAGAGTTATAGCACATGACCATTACAGGAGAGGTAAAGATGTGGGTTGTATATAACATCCAGGCTTCCCCTTCTCTAAATTGTGCAAGAGGCAAGATGGCAGCAACCAGTGAAAAGGAGGGACAGACTAGAGCAGGGGTCTCCAAACTTTTCAAACAAAGGGCCAGTTTATTGTCCTTCACACTTTAGGAGGGCTGAATTGTGGCCAGCAGGGGCAAAAAATTTCACGGGCTCAGCATTAGTGAAAATAAATATGGCCTCAGGGTTAGTGGTCAATAATAGGAGAAGTAGTGCCCCTATTAGTACAAGGAATAGTATCCCATCATTGGTATCGGTAGAAGATATAGTGCCACATTGTTGGTGTCAGTGGGAGGAATAGTGCCTCATATTAGTGGAAGGAATAGTGCCCAAGGGCTGGATAAATGCTAACAAAGGGCCACACCTGGCTCTCGGGCCGCAGTTTGGAGACCCCTGGACTAGAGAAAAGGCTTTGTTCACAAATTATGAACCAGTGAGTTGTTTATATGCTGAATATTTTGTAATGGCTTCTGTAATAATGGCAAAGGAAAGGGTCACTTTAAGGACCATGTCAGATGAGTGGTTATGCTTTTGATAACATATCGCTAGTAGAAGAATCCCAGGCAATCAAAGGTTTTAACTTACCCAGAACACTGCAAAATATTTATTACCACCAATGTGCAGGGAGGGAGCTACTTCAATCTGTTTCGGCTAGTGAGGGAGACACTCCATAACAAAAAGGTGAGTGGTCTGTTAGTGATCCTGTTACTGGCAAGTTGTCACCAGTGACAAGATCACTTGTGTAAATGGAAAACAAACCATTTAAAGCAGAACTATAGTTTAACTTTTTTCCCCCCTCTGGGTTGTTCCAGTTGGAGTCTCATTCATTTTAGCTACATATGCATGTAACTAAAATAGTTTTAAAATTTATTTTCGAATTGGCAGAATCAGATTTTATTGAGATCAAATATTTTGAGTATAAATTAACCTCACAGTGATGTCAAAAAAACACGCACCTAAAGCCCTGAGAAGTATTTTAGTTTAATTTTCTTGTCTACAACGTGATCAGCTTTTGCTGTATGTGTATTGTATTGTATTGTTGTTCAAATAGTAAAATTGGAAATCCATAACCACCCTAGGTCACAAGAGATAGAAAAAGCAGATAAGTACTTACCATGGTGTCCCGGCTGTTGGTCGCTGTGCCTGTACACCTGCCAATGATCTTGTCAATGCATTTTTTATGTATGGCAGCATTGCACTCTGTAAGCAATAAAAACAATTTGTACCCATTTCAAGAGATGACTAGTCACAGAATATAGAGGCAGGACAGCTTGTAACAGAGAGAACAAAATTATACATATTGGAAAAAAGCAAAGTAAAAGTGAGGTAAATAAAGGACCAAGGTGCCACCCAAATGGTAAAATGGTAAAGAGAGAAACTTAAAGCGGTATCAATTCAAAAACATAATCCATTTCAGCTTACCAATCATTAGTGGGTGTATTAGGTTTCTTTCCCCCCTCTGTATTCCCTTGGGGACCTGGCCAGTAACACACTTCCTGTATTATACAGACACCTCTCTGGACGAATAAACGCAGGGGGACAGATTTGGACAGCAGTATTGTCAGTGCAGGAGGAGGGGAGTGTTAGAAGTACTAGCAGATTTAAATGCAGTAACAAAATTGAAGCCAAACATCAGCTCACACTTTATAATCAGTTACAGCAACAGTTTTTTTCCTTTTTGAATAAAGGTTTTACATAAATAAAAGCTGATCATTTCAAGCACAACTGCCAGTGTTAAAGCGGGGGTTCACCCTATCGACAGTAAAAAAAAAAAAAAAAATTTCTTTTACCTTTAAATCAGGCACTGTAGCGCGAGCTACAGTATGCCTGTCCCGAATTTTTTCCCCCCATACTCACCTTGTAGTCGTCCATCGAAGATACCGGGGAATGGGCGTGCCTCTGGAGACGGAGGATGATTGACGGCCGGCTCTGGCGCGTCACGCTTCTCCGGAAATAGCCGAAATAGGCTTGGTCTTCACGACGCGTGCGCATAGCCTGTGCGCACGCGCCGTGAAGAGCCGAGACCTACTCCGGCTGTCTTCGGGGAGAGTGACGTGCCAGGGCCGGCCGTCAATCATCCTCCCTCTCCATAGGCACGCCCATTCCCCGCGGGAGCCGGAATCTACGATGGACGACTACGAGGTGAGTACGGGGTTAAAAAAATCGGGACAGGCATACTGTAGCTCGCGCTACAATGCCTGTCTCGATGGTAACATCATGGGATTGTGGGTGAACTACCGCTTTAAATGGACCGTTTCATCTCTGTAACTGCAGGAGAGCTTGTCTTGGTACTTGGTAGCTAGATCATCAGATGAAATGGGAGAAGAAAGCAAGCCTTAAAAAGGAAACTAATACAGCCATCACATTAAAGAATTGGTAAGCTGCAATATGATAAAGATTTGATTTTGGGTTTAATACGGCTTTAAAATGATCTTTCTTCAAATTGAAGGGCAATCAAGACAGATAAAATAGAACTAAATCAGACTAATAGAGCTATCCATACAAATGTCATCTGATGTCTATCATAATAAGAACTGTAAAAGATTGCCTTAAAAGAGAAGTATGGGCTTGTCTTTTTTGTTTTTTTGATTTATACTTACCTAGGTGGATGTGGCGTCGGTACAATGCTGCATCTGTCCCCCCGGCGGCTTTACACTGAGAACTGAGCGATCGAACACCGCCGATCGCTCGGTTCTGACAGCTCCTCGAGCAGAGAGCTGCTGATTAAACCTCCAGAAATATGATATTAAACCATGCTGCCTTCCAACACCGTCAGTCAGTGGCTCTCTGCTCTGCTACCTCCTCGCTCACTGGAGCGCCGAGCTGTGGAGGGGGCAGAGCAGCTCCCTGAGAGCCTGAGCTGGGCATTAGTCCAGGCACCTGGCGGTTCCAGACTGTCGCGATGACGTGGTGCCTGAACAGACTTCAGCCCGCCCTCTGCTGAAAACGGGTCACATGAGTGCAAAACGAGCCGCACTCCTGTGATCCATAGAAGTAAAGCCAAAATAAACTTTGGCTATAATCCATCTTTAAAAACAACAAACATACTAAATCTGACTACAGGAAACAACCAGCTAAAAATGTATCAGTTACCAAAAACACCCATCCAAAAAAAGATCTACTTATATGCTTTGCAAACATCCATAACCCCCAAATAGATTTTGGGATAACCAAGTGTCTACTGGCAATTAAATTCCAACACCCAAATGATAAACTGCTAAAATTGAGCTGTGCTGATAAACAGCTGCTGAGAGGTTTCAGCCACAATGAGGTACCATTAAAGTGGATGTAAACCCCAAAAAAATAAAAACCTGCAAGACAAAGGCATAATGTGCTAGTATGACTAGCATACTAGCTCATTATGAATTACTTACCTTAGATCGAAGCCCCCGCAGGGACCCTCCATCCTCTCCTCCGCCGCCGCCATTATACCCGGAGTGACTTCCGGGTATCGCCGCTCCGGCGCTGTGACTAGCCGGAGAGGCGATGACGTCACACCCACGCATGCACGCGGAACCAGCACGATCCCTGTGTTTCCGGCATATTCCCATTCAAGACCCGGCACGCTCAGTGTGCCTGCGCCGTTGTTATCGGTGCCTGTTTTTCTGCTGATTTCTTCTTAACCATGTAGGTTAAGGAGATATTGCAAGCACCTACAGGTAAGCCTTAATGTAGGCTTACCTGTAGGTGCAAGTAGTATCAGAGGGTATACAACCACTTTGAGCTCAACTTTTTTAACACAGATTTCAATGGGAGTGCTGAATATCACTTTAACCACTTCAATAAAGGGCATTTTCACTCCCTTCCTGCCCAGACCAATTTTTAGTTTTCGACGCTGTCGCACTTTGAATGACAATTGCGCGGTCATGCAACACTGTACCCAAATATAATCTTTATGTTTTTTTCCCCACAAATAGAGCTGTCATTTGGTGGTGTTTAATCACCTCTGCGGTTTTTATTTTTTGCGCTATAAACAAAAGAAGAGTGACAATTTTGAAAAAAAAAAAATTTTACTTTTTGATTTAATAAATATATATTTTTTTCTTTTTTTCCCCCCTCAGTTTAGACCGATACATATTCTTCTACATATTTTTGGTTAAAAAAAGAAATCGCAATAAGTGTTTATTGATTGGTTTGCGCAAAAGTTATAGCGTCTTCAAAATAAAGGATAGATTTATGGCATTTTTTTTTTTTTTTTTACTAGTAATGGCGGCGATCTGCAATTTCTATTGTGACCGTGACATTGCAACGGACTCATCGGACACTTTTGTTTTTGGGATCACATTTATACAGCGATTAGTGCTATAAAACTGCACTGATTACTGTGTAAATGTGACTGGCAGGGAAGGTGCTAACACTAGGGGGAGATCAAGGGGTTAATATGTTCCCTAGTGAGTTATTCTAACTGTAGGGGGAGAGGACTCACAAGGGGAGTAGACCGATGTGTGTTCTTCTGTACGGGGAACACACATTGGTCTCCTCACCTCTGACAGGACATGGATCTGTGTGTTTACACACACATCCATGGTCCTGACATGATTGCGGACAATCGCGGGTGCTCAGCTGACATCGAGGCTGCCGGGCACGCGCATCGGGTCCCGAGCAATGCAGCGGCGCGTGCACGCCACCTAGCCGCCCAGGACGTCCACCCGGAGGAAGGGAGGGTTCCCGCTAACGTTATTTTACAATGACTCGGTAAGGAAGGGGTTAAACAAGCTGCTAGAGGGTTTTAGTATGCTTCAACAAATTGCATTGTTTGTTAAAAGTCTGCTGAAGCCTGCTAGTAGTGATATTCAGTACTCCCATTAACATAATCGACATCCGCTGAAGAAGTCCCGCCCTTGGGACGCAACGTTCGGTAGGGAAGTACGTGACGTCACCCGCTGCCATCTATCGGACCATGCTGTGCGTTTTTGTTTGCATTTGATTCCTAGCACTGGATATAGTGCTTTTTATGTAAGTGTATTTTCACTATTAAATGTTATATTGGTTATTGCGGAGAAACACTATGTTTTGTTTTTCTTACATCGGATTCCATGGCTGCTATCCATGCTGATATTATTTGAGATCTGCCATCCATGCTGATATTACCTGAGATGTATTCCTTTCCTGCTTGGATTATGCTGTTACATGCCTGGGATTGACCCTTATGGGCAAGCGATTTTTTATTATCAGTGAGGTGAGCGGCCATTGTTACTATTGGTGGAGGTCTCCTGCTAACCCACGCTATATCACCTGCATGCCTCATATTGTCAGTCACTTATAAGAGAATCACCTGGATGATCTTTATTTGGACTTTTCCTCTAGCGCTGCACTATCTACTTTACATTGACTCTTAAGGAATTTATAAATTGAATCCTAGTGCATAGCTGCTGATTGTGTTTTACCTGTATATTGCGCTGATTTTTTTTACTATTTTCAGTACTCCCATTAAACTCGGTTTAACATATCCAAAATTAAAGCTGCCGAGTGCGTTAAAGGCTTCAAGAAAGCTGCTTGAAGCTTGCCAAAAGCTTCACAAATGCTTGTTGTTTACACTGCTCTAAGGCCTAGTTTACACTTGTGCTGAAATAGAGCGGTTGAGGGGCATTTTTTAAAACTCTCCTACAGCCCAACGCTCCACCTGTCACATAGTTTAATGGTGACCTGAAATCCCTGTACACACCGGGGTGGTCGCAGCAAAAAATTTGTAGCGCTACTCGCGTAGGAGCTACTAGTATACTTCACAGAACTTCCCTAGTTTTAACCCCGCAGCCAGGCACACAGAATTTCTTGCAGTCAGGTGCACACAACTTAAGCTTGTTACTCCAATGACCAGTCTAGGGGTTGTGGTGTTTTTGTTGTTGTTTTATTTTAGTTTAGTAACTGGGATAGGAGAAGGGAATAGTAGGATACTCCAAATTAAGGACATTGTTCCTAATGGAACTGTGTAGCAGACTGTACAGGATTGAGCAAAGTCCTTTGCAAAGAGAAGGAATTGAATGGACCTTGCTCTTCAGGACACCAGCTGGTGTTCTCTTCAATTTACACCCAGCAGCTGACGTCTAGTACCCAGAGGGGGAATCAGAAGCACAAGTCACTAGGATCTCTTTAGTGGTTCTGTACTCACAAAGCCCTGGTCGCAGGTCACCTTCCTATGATACCAGACAGGATCTGTGGACAGCCTCCCTCAGACGGCTCTCAAGAGAACCCTGGGTTTCAGCATTCTGGACCTCAGGTTGTCCTCCCATTTGCCCTTCCGCTTCTGCTCTCAGTCAAGATGGAGTCGCTGAGATATATAAGGGCATGCGTGATGACGCGAAGCTAGCAGCCTTTCCTAGACCACGTCTTTTTGATGATGAAACGCGTAGGTGTGGCCAGCCGATTCAACGTCATTACGCCTCTTTACAACAGAGTTACACTGATACGGAGCTCAACAGACAGGAGACGCCTCAAGGACATGCCACGTCCCTCTATGTTGTATCCATCGCAAATCTTTCACAGCCTAATTGTAAGTGCAATACTTTTAGCAGATTAAACATTTTGTTAAGCAGTATTACGCTATGGAGTCTTTCTGTTTTTCATCTCTTGAGACATTAAGATACCATCCTGTGCTTGCAAACCATCTGCAGTGAGTCTGTTGGGAGACTTTAAACCCCTGTGCTTAGAGAGACTGCAGTGATAGCGGTCACCTACTTTTGGTAAGGAGACTACAATACCATCACTTGGGTGTCTTATTGGTGGAGGAAGATCGCTCTTTACACAAACTCAACTTTGTGCACCATTACGAATCACACTATAAGGATTGTTTTTTTTCATGGTCTATTGATTTAATCATTAATGTGGGACTATTTATTCACCATTTATTTTTTCAATTCAATTTTTTCTTTTTCATCACCGGTTGGTTTTTGGAATATTTAGATGCATTTTAGATTTGTGCACTTTATTTTAACACAATTTATATTGTATACCTGTGTTCATTCATTAGGTTTGTCACGGCTTATTTGTTTAGCGCTGTACCTTGTCGTATTTTTTGTCCTCCGAATGCCACATGGTTACTCAAGAGGCACCCTCCCCAACTGGACCTCTTCTCTCCAGGAAAAGACCAGTAGCTCAGGGCTGCATCTATATTCATGCTTTTCATATGAAAAGTTTCACCTCCAATCCAGAAACTTCCTAGGTTTCTTGGATACAGGGAAACTCCAGACAGCATGAGCTGCATCAAAGCACCCTAAACAGGCAGAACTAAACGATCACAGCTCCTGTTAAGCAGACAGCTAAATTCTATTTACCTGCTGCTCCTCTGTTAAGCAGAGGAGCCAAAAACTATTCTAACTATTCTAGCACCTAGCTAGGAGGGTACTACATATTATACTGAAAAGCATTCAAGAGGTGGCAGTATAATCTCCTTGATGCTCGTCAGCCACTCCTGTACTGCAAGTGTTAACAAACACTTATACAAGCTGAAGCTCATGTGAACCAGTTGTCAGAATTGTATTTTGTCACAAAATTTAAACAATGTAACAAGAGGCATAATGAGACAGTGGAAAGAAACAGCTGCCACAGTACACTAAATGCACCTGCAAAAAGCATACAGACCAGCAGCAGAAATCACTTTTTGTTTAGCAAACACAAGAGCAGCCAATGACCAAAAGCACCACCTTGGGCTTAAGACAGGAGGGTCAACAACAGATTAATATTTATTTACTCACTGAAAACTATTTACTTCCCGCTGAGGTGACAGTTAATGAAAAACGACTAAAAGAAGACAACCAAGCTGTTTAAAGTGGTTGTAAAGCCATTTTGTTTACATAATAGAAACCCCTATGTTCCATTAAGTTATGTGCTCCAGAGTATGTTGGCACTCACATGACTGCCTGCCACTCTCCTCCCCTGGTCTGATAACTACAGCAGGAGAGGCTGAGAATACCCAGCTGATGTCAGCCGGGAGGAGTAGAGCAGCTTGTCTGGAATCACTGAAGCAAATCAAAAATGTCAAAAATGTCCATTTCGTTATGCAGTAGTGAAAGATACATCATAGTCTATAAAAAAAAAAAAAAAGTAAAGGATGGGATTGTAAATTCTATTGGAAATTAATTATTTCTGAAAGGTAAATGTTGAAGACAGCCCAAGAGAGATCTGCTGTAAAGTCTAAAATATTTTTTTTAAGCAAAACAAAAAGCTTGGGTTTGTATATATATATATATCCAAGTATTAAACTTACGTCTACATTTGTACCCTTGTTTGTTCAAGCCCCTGTAAAATAAAAAAACACAGTGAGTACTCAGTGGCACTTCCCATGCAGAATAATTTGCTTTCCTGACAAACAGGCCATGCTTTAACCCCCAAATGTATTCTTATAACTAGCAGAAATCTTGACCATTGAATGATCTTGCCTAATAATCTTACATATGCACGGGTCCGCGCACACTAGGCAGCTGAAAAAATGGCAGAACCTCTTGCAGAAAACGCAGTATAAAAATGCTTATAGTGGCTGGTATTGCACAAGCGTTTATGGGCATTAGCTTTTATTTAGTGTTTTTTCCCCAAAACATTACCCTCTGCTCATTTTGCACTATAATCAATGTACAGTTGAAATGCTGAATGCTCCTAAACACTGCTTTTATGCACATTTATAAGCGTTTATGCGTGTCAAGCCGTTTTTTTTTTTTTTCTGCCTGAAAGCTCCTCTCAAAAACACGATTCTTATGGGTTTTTTTCCTGCCTGAAAATGCCTGTAAACTCCCTAATGTGCATGGACAAAATCTAGCATAGAGCTTCTTCTACAGAAAAAAAAAAAAAAAAAAGCCAAAAGCCTGTATAAGCAGCATTTGTTATGACCAGTGTGCATAGGCCCTAATAGTTCTCAACTGCTCCCAGGGCAGCAATTGAGGACAGTAAGCACTGAGAGGGGGGTACCAGCATGAAGCAATCAAACGCTCCCTACAGCAGTTTCCATAACGAAATATTAAAATATCAGGATACCCTTTGTACAGTACATGCTGAAAACTACACTGCTGCCATCTCAAAGCCCACCTAAAAGCTACTGATCACGTCACCAATTACCAAACAGCAATATATTAAAAGTTAAGACACTTTTTAAACAATGTTTTTGGTTAACAAAAGCAGTTTTCAAATTCACGGCTACGTGCTGTTAGGATTGGCCAAGACCTCCTTACCACACAAACTCTTTGCACACAGAGCAAAATGTTGGCTGACCAAAAAATGTGGCAATGAATTCATGGTTCTTAATGTAGTGTATTTTCGCCTGTTTGATGGCTCCTCTCCTCCTGTTTATAGTCACCAAGCCCTCGTCTTCTCGTATGGACTGCTTGCAATCTGTTAGGACAGAACAGGCGACAAAATGAAAGAATGCTACAGATGTACGAGTAATGCTAGACAACAACAAAGCTCGAGATAGCCAACAAGCAACAGTAATGCCGCATACACCCGATCGGTCCATCGGATGAGAACGGTCTGATGGACCGTTTTCACCGGTTAACCGATGAAGCTGACTGATGGTCAGTCGCGCCTACACACCATCGGTTAAAAAAACGATCGTGTCAGTTCAATGCTTCCAAGCATGCGTCGACTTGATTCTGAGCATGCATGGATTTTTAACCGATGGTCGTGCCTACAAACGATCGTTTTTTTTCATCGGTTTGACCAATCGTGTGTACGCGGCATTAGAGTAGCTATTAGTTTAGGAAATCAATAAAAATTAAAGACGACTAAAATATATATTAGTAATGTCAATAAACATTTTGCTTTGCATCAACAAGGCAGTATTTAAAATTCTGTATAGAAATGATAAAAATACATGCAAAGAACTGTAGCTGCCAATATCAGTTAAAAAATTAAAAAATACAATTATTTACAAGACGACAATCTTTTTAGCAGATGTTGCAGAACAATGAAAAGGAGCAAACTACTGCTGTTCGTGCACTTTAAACAACAAAAGATTACAATAAATCACGATATTACCAAAATATTTGCAACATTTGATTTTGTCTTTACAGACCAAACCTATATAACTAACATTATATTTAGCAAACTACACGTAGCCAAAAGACAAAACAGACACATTAAAACAAACAGCAGGACTTCCTCATTGTGGAACACATAGCTTGCTCCACAGTAAAGACATCCAGGTAGGCAGTGCAATAACCCATCCAACGAACAGACAGCACCTTGCATGGTAAGAGATAGAGCTTCAACACGGCTATCCTGGACTGTACTCAGCATAAACACAACAAAGACTAAAGACCTGCTCTGTGTAACTGAAACTCAATGATGTACATGGGAGGGGGAAAGAGACAGAGGGAGTGAGCCAGTATAGTGCTTTAAGGGAAATACAAAAACTGAATAGTGAAGTAAAGATAGAATTACACTAGACTCGCACTAGTGCTGCTGCATAATCATGCATTTTCCGTACGTTGTTGCATGATTTTTGTGTTTTCATTTTTCCTGCGTTTTTTCTTGTAGAAGGGAGAGACTGGTTACCAAAACCCTGACACAAATGCATCAAAAAAGTCTGTGAGGCCAAAAATGGACTATGCTGCACCAAACAAAAAGAAAAAAAAAAAAAAGCACCCGGACCTATTCAAAAATCCCATGTGAAATGTCAAAGGGCACCACAGAGGATTGTCATGTACTGCCAGCTCTTCCCTGCCATGGAGTACCCTACAAATTCAACAGTTTATGATAAACTCTATTTGGCATTCATAGTTCCAACCAAGACTGCATATGTTTAATAATCACCTATTTAGAGTTCCATAAAATTTAGGAACTTCATCCAATTTCATTAGAACCACATGGCATATAGGGACTTGTCAATGGTTATATACCAGGGTGGATAAAAATCAATGATTTTTTTAATTTAAAATCAATTTTTTTTTTTAATCAAATGCTTTTGACGTTAGGAAACTATCTTTGGATACATTTTATTTAAGATACATTAATAATTTGCTTTATTTAGCATTAAATGGAATTAGTTATGTAGCACGAGGCTGTATATTCTGCAATATTTACATTTTTGCCAAACGTATTTAATGAATCCAAGGTCTGCAAGCTGAGATAAACATGTACTGCAATGATGCATTTAAACAATGTCACAGTAACCACGAAATAAAAAAAATAAAAAAAGTTGAGAAAAATTCCTTTATCCCATTGTTTTGCAAATCTATGTACACCACAAACTGTATGATTGAACCGGTTCTGACATCGCCGTTTTACTAAGGGTGCATTCACACCACGATTTTGTCATCCGTTTTTTACTCACGATTTTAGCTTTAAAATCGTACAAATCTGTATGGCAAAACGGATCCATTCACTGCCATTCATTAATTTAGGTCCCCAAGTGCATCCGATTTGATCCGCATACGATTTAATACGATTTAAAATCGTATCAAAAAACGTGTCTGCCCACGATTTTTGGTCCTGATTTGAAATCGTATTACAATCGTGTCCTTTTTTTTTTTATATTGTGGTCAATGTAAATCGTACTGAATCGGATGACTGTGCGATAAATGTACCCGATTTTTTATTACTAGGGTTGAGGGAACCCGAACGGAGGTCCCCGCAAATTCAATAACCAGACCCTTTAGGTCTGGTATGGATATTCAGGGGAACCCCGCCGTCAATTTAAAACAAAAATGACGTGCGGTTCCCGGTAAATATCCATAACCAGACCCTTCAGGTCTGGTATGGATATTCAGGGGAACCCCGCCGTCAATTTAAAACAAAAATTACGTGCGGTTCCCCCTAAATATCCATAACCAGACCCATTATCCGAGCACGTTGACCTGGCCGGCCGCAGAAAAGAGGGGGGGACAGAGTGCGGCCCCCCCTCTCTCCTGAACCGCACCAGGCCACATGCCCTCAACATGGGGAGGATGTCCCCATGTTGATGGGGACAAGGGTCTCATCCCCACAACCCTTGCCCGGTGGTTGTGGGGGTATGCGGGCGGGAGGTTTATCAGAATCTGGAAGACCCCTTTAACAAAGGGGACCCCCAGATCCTGACCCCCCCCCCTGTGTGAAATGGTAATGGGGTACACTGTACCTCTACCATTTCACGAAGGAAGTAAAAAGTATTGTAAAAAAACACACTGACACAAAAGAATAAAGTCCTTTATTAAAAAAAAAAAAAAAAAAAAATCCAGCGCTGAAAAATCCACTCGTTCCCGGCTTCCAGCGTTGTCCTGATCCTGCGACGGGTGCGGGTGATCTCCCGCGATGAGAAGATCCAGCGTCGGGTGATCTCCGCTCCGGCGATGTGAAGATCCATTCATCCGGCGCAGCAGCATCCCGGACCTCCTCTCACCGCTGGGCACAGCCCAGCGAATGAGCGGCTGAAGCGGTGACATTTCTTATATAGAGGAGGCAGAGCCACCCGTCACGTGACCCTGCCCCCTCTGACGTACCTCTGCTACGTCACTGGGGAAGACCATGAAGAGGAAAGGTCTTTCCTCTTCATGGTCTTCCCCAGTGACGTAGCAGAGGTACGTCAGAGGGGGCAGGGTCACGTGACGGGTGGCTCTGCCTCCTCTATATAAGAAATGTCACCGCTTCAGCCGCTCATTCGCTGGGCTGTGCCCAGCGGTGAGAGGAGGTCCGGGATGCTGCTGCGCCGGATGAATGGATCTTCACATCGCCGGAGCGGAGATCACCCGACGCTGGATCTTCTCATCGCGGGAGATCACCCGCACCCGTCGCAGGATCAGGACAACGCTGGAAGCCGGGAACGAGTGGATTTTTCAGCGCTGGATTTTTTTTTTTTTTTTTTTTTAATAAAGGACTTTATTCTTTTGTGTCAGTGTGTTTTTTTACAATACTTTTTACTTCCTTCGTGAAATGGTAGAGGTACAGTGTACCCCATTACCATTTCACACAGGGGGGGGGTCAGGATCTGGGGGTCCCCTTTGTTAAAGGGGTCTTCCAGATTCTGATAAACCTCCCGCCCGCATACCCCCACAACCACCGGGCAAGGGTTGTGGGGATGAGACCCTTGTCCCCATCAACATGGGGACATCCTCCCCATGTTGAGGGCATGTGGCCTGGTGCGGTTCAGGAGAGAGGGGGGGCCGCACTCTGTCCCCCCCTCTTTTCTGCGGCCGGCCAGGTCAACGTGCTCGGATAATGGGTCTGGTTATGGATATTTAGGGGGAACCGCACGTCATTTTTGTTTTAAATTGACGGCGGGGTTCCCCTGAATATCCATACCAGACCTGAAGGGTCTGGTTATGGATATTTACCGGGAACCGCACGTCATTTTTGTTTTAAATTGCCGGCGGGGTTCCCCTGAATATCCATAACTTCAAAAATCTTCTTTTTCCCAGACATTATTTAAAATCAGGATCCGATTTTTTAGTGAAAATTTTGACATACGATTACATACGATTTTGTCACATACGATTCCATCCGATTTAACGGTCCGTTTATCGGATGGTAAAATCGTGGTGTGAACCTAGCCTAACCTGATAGCTTATTATTCTAAATAGGAAACCTTCATTTTAAATAATCAAATATTAAAGATTCTAAATACCAGCAAGAATAAGTTCTTACATTTAAAAAGAGCACCCGTCATTTCAGATCCACCATGGCAGCGCCTGTTAGCAGGCATCCAAATCAGCTGCTGCCGCCACATGCCACTCCTTGTTGTGTTACTTCCGCATCACCAGCTGTACCATTAAAGTGAATGGGACTGTCGGTGAGTCAACAGCGGATCAGAGGAGGAGCTGATGTGGGACAGAGATGACAGTTGCTCTTTAAAAATGATGGTTTAAATCGAGTTGATTTAACTCATGCCTTTTTACTAGTGATTGAAATCAAATGCACCCTGTTATATACACATACAAATTTTAGCCAAAAGCACGATCTAACAGTTTCTAGTTATTGTGCAATTTTAAGGGTATTATCTTTTGTAAGTTCTATGCAGTTAGATCTCCTGAATTGCACAATGCAAATTATGGAGGTTGCTATAGCTGACTCCTGAAAACGCTAGTTGCCTTGTGTCAAAACTCTTGATAAAATGGTAAGTAAACAGATCCGGAATTCCGACTATACTTACTTGCTAATCTGCATACTTTTCCTAAGTTATAGATTCAGAAAGTATTAAAAGAAGTATGGCCGAAGCTCTTTTGGCTATACTCCTCCTGTAGGTCACAGGAGTGCACTTAGTTCTGCAATCCTGTGGTCCAGATTCAGCCAACAGTGGGCAGAACACAGCTATCAACTGACATGGCAGAGCCAGTGCAGGCTCTGCAAGGATCCCGATGATTATGTTGGGATCCACCCAGATGCCTGACTTGTAGCTGGCTCAGCCCCTCAGTGTGCCGATGAGAGCCTGTGCCAGCTGCTCCCAACCCCTCCATAGCCTGGGTGCTCCCGTAAGCACTGGAGGGGAATAGCACAGAGCGGCGACAGTCATCGGCTCGCTGCTCACTAAAGACCAAGAACTGAGCAATCAGCAGTCATGTGGTCTCTCAGTCTTGAAGCTGGAGGAGGACAGCTGCAGAATCAGATGGATCCTGCATCCACATAGGTGAATATTAATGATTTTTATTTATTCCACAATTCTTTTAATACGCTAAAAGAAAACCTCTACAAGAGTGCTATGAATACTGTCAATAGTTCTGAAAATCCTTGCTGTCTGGCTGTCCCTGTATTTTACAGTTATCTGTTATTGTTAAGAATGTAACATAGGGAAGCTATACCATATCTGGGAAATCCAGGTATGTTACAATGCATGCGGTCTGGCTATAACCCCCTGCCAAAGTTATTTTAACCTGCTCTGTGACCATCATCACTTTTTTTCACTTTGGGGCAAGAGTCACAGGCTCCTGCTGTATTGTTTTCTGGCATTTTTTGTGATGACTTGACATATTTGTGTGGTCCAAAGCTGGGGGGTGCACTACTGTTTCAGAAATGAAATGGTTAAGTCAGTTTGTATGTCATGTCCTCTGACAACTTCACACCCAGCATTCTGCTATGTGTGAGATTCTCTGCTGAGAGAACACCGTGCTTATCTCAGAGGAGAAATAATTGAGAGTTCAATACCATACACCACATGGATAGCAAACATCAACAGAACATCAGAATGTACACGGAAATATATATTTTATACTCAGTACTTTAGCATAATTTACCTGTGTCTTCCAGAAAAAACTGCACTGACATTAGCACTTTTGCTTGGGGCTGCAGGTCCAGCTGTAAATGAAAATTATATATGTGAAAAATAAAAAATAAATGTATATGAAAATTTAGACTGAATATACAGTTGTGCTCATAAGTTTACATACCCTGGCAGAATTTATGATTTCTTGGCCATTTTTCAGGGAGTATGAATAACACAAAAAATAGAGTTCATTGACAGACACAGCACTTCCTTATTTCAGAACCATAGGGGTTATATCGCCCCCTACAGGAGCTGGACACCAAGTGAAAAAAAAGACTTGGCTATGCCTATGGGCAGTCCTAGGTGATATTATACACCACCCTCTCTGCTACAGGCCTTCAGTTTAGTAACAAGCAGTATCAGAAACATCAAAACTGATCAGAGGTGTGGGTGCTGTGTCTGTCAATGAACTCAGAGAAACAAATTTTATGGTAAGTCAAAAATCCTATTTTCTCATTCATTGATTGACAGACACAGCGCTTCCTTATTCAGGACCATAGGGACACAAAGCAGGGCTAAACATGAGGGGTAGGACAACGAAAAATCCCAAGGCTAACACAAGAGCCAACCAGGTAACAGGAGCTCAACACAGGACAAGCTGGAGCCCAACCTGAACGATACCCCTTCAAGACGCTCTCAACAGCAGCCCGCAAAACCTTGTGGCCAAAGGAGGCATCCGCAGATGCCAACACACCACCTTTGTAGGACGCTGTGACGGCGTACACCGATGATCAAGTGGCTGCCCTGCAAACTTGAGAAATAGACGCCTGATGACAGAAGGCCCAAGAAGCACTAAGCACCTGAGAAGAATGTGCCGTAACCAGGAAAACACACAAAAAAAAAAAAAAACATTTCTTTCATTCATGGTTAGCGTTTGGCTGAAGTAATTTATCAATCAACTGTGCTTACTCTTTTTTTTTTTGTTTCATAACGTTTTGTTTACTCTTTTTAAATCATAATGGCAACAGAAACTACCCAAATGGCCCTGATCAAAAGTTTACACACCCTGATGATTTTGGCCTGATAACATACACACAAATTGACACAGAGCGGTTTGAATGGGTATTAAAGGTAACCATCCTTACCTGTGATCTGTTTGCTTGTAAGTAGTGTGTGTGTGTGTGTGTGTGTGTGTGTGTGTGTGTGTGTGTGTGTGTGTGTGTATAAAAGGTCAATACATTTCTTGACTCCTGACAGAACCTTGTATCTTTCATCTAGTGCTGCACTGACATTTCTGGATTCTGAGTCATGGGGAAAAGAAAAGAATTGTTTGTTTTTTATTTTCGAAATAGGTTCCTTTAGGCTAGTGCATTGTTGGTTCACTTACCTTTTCCTTCGATTTTCTTCTAAATGTTTTTTTTCTTTGTCTGAATTTCTCACTTCCTGTTTCTCCTCAGTAAGCTTGTCCCCATCATCTGGCTGGGGGTTAGTCAGCCAGAACAGCTTACTGAGGAGGAACAGGAAGTGAGAAATTCAGACAAAGAAAACAAAGAAAAAAAAAACATTTAGAAGGGAAATCGAAGGAAAAGGTTAGTAAACCAACAATTCACTAGCTTAAAGGAACCTTTTAAAAAAATAAAAAACCTTTACAAGCCCTTTAAAGTTTGATCTCATCTGACAGAGCATCCTCTTCCACAAATTTTGCTATTCTCGCAAACTACAAATGGGACGTTTTATGGCTTTTTCAACAATGGCTTTCCTCTTGCCACTCTTCCATAAAGGCCAGATTTGCAGAGTGCACGACTAATAGTTGTCCTGTGGACAGATTCTCCCACCTGAGCTGTGGATTTCTGCAGCTCCTCCAGAGTTACCATGGGCCTCTTGGCTGCTTCTCTGATTATTTGCTCTCCTTGCCCGGCCTGTCAGTTTAGGTGGAGGGCAATGTCTTGGTAGGTTTGCAGCTGTGCCATACTCTTTCCATGTTTGGGTGAAGGATTGAACAGAGCTCCATGAGATGTTCAAGGCTTGGGATTTTTTTTTTTTATATAACCTAATCCTGCTTTAAACTTCTCCACAACTTTATCCCTGAACCGTCTGGTGTGTTCCTTGGCCTTCATGATGCAGTTTGTTCACTAAGGTTCTCAAAAAATCCTTTGAGGACTACACAGAACAGCTGTATTCTACTGAGATTAAATTAAACACAGGTGAACTCTATTTACTAATTAGGTGACTTCTGAAGGCAAGTAGTTCTACTAGGTTTTAGTTAGGGGTATCAGAGAAAAGGGGGCTGAATACAAATGCACACCACACTTTTCAGATATTTGTAAAAAAAAAAATTTTAAAATCCATTTATTATTTTCCTTCCACTACACAATTATGTGCCACTTTGTGTTGGTCTATCACATAAAATCCCAATGAAATACATTTACGTTTTTGGTTGTAACATGACAAAATGTGAAAAATGTTAAGGGGTATGAATACTTTTTCAAGGCACTGTACATACACTGTAGGTAGATAATCACAATCATTGTTAATACTTCACCCTCACCCAAAACTCAGCTTTCCCGTTTCCCTTTTTGCATCGTTCAGCGAGCACAGACACCCCAACTGTGGCCTCAGAGAGTGGGTCCTCAGCTGCCTTCATTAGCACTATCTGGATAACACGGCCCTCATGGATGTGAGCATCAAATGCGGACTTCCAGTCTGGATACATTGTGGGTTTCTTCTGTACCAAGGTCTTTCCTCTTTCTGTAATAAATGCAGATTGGAATGATGAATAATTATTTCTTGTGACAAAGAAATCACTGGTAATTTCTGTCAAGTAGCAAGCATCATCCCATTATTGTTTTTTGAGCTGGCAGTTGGCTTCCTTGTAAAAGCAAACCTACCTAGCAGCCAACTAGCTGCTGGATTGCATTTGCAAGCAGCGATAGGGAACGTCCAACCCTCCTCCTGCCTTCCACAGTTGTACCAGGATCTCCCACCCTACAGCGCTTCTGCTGAGTGATCATAGAGCCCAGCAATGAGTTACTATGATATAACAGCTCAGAAGCAATGATGTCACATCACTTTCAGTTTACCCAGGTGTAAACTTTTTTTTTTACCCATTTTTAAAAATCAAAAGCATTTGATCTCACTGATCTTGGTGTATGCAAATCCTTTTAAGTGCAGAGGAGGGATATGGGGTCTAGACCATGTATCTCTCCATAAAGAGTACCTGTCACATGCCTATTGCAGGCACAAAGGGATGTTTCCATTCCTTGTGACAGCAATAAAAGTGATAAGAATTGCTGCACACAGGTTTTCTTGTGCCTTTACAACCTTGTACACTTTAATTAGACCAGGTCTCAGATTATACCTTTGGACCCTGATGCAGAAGCACTGGCTGATCCATCTGTGCCTCTTCAATGGGTTTCATCCTTTAAATATTTGGGTGTCCAATTCACTAACACACCTTCAATCTTTATTCGTACAAATGCAGGGTAGGTGAAGCACATGGTTTAATTTACTGCTGTCCCTTATAGAGAAGAGGTAATTTTATTAAATTGAAAATACTGCATTACTCCCTATATTTTGTACACAATTCACTGGTTTAGGGCCTCCTCATTCTTCAGTTAACCTGGCTACAAGGAGGGTTTGCTTTCGTTAATTTTATTAAATACTTTCTGGCTGCATGCACATAATTGGCTCAGCTCACAGACAGACATCAGAGGCGGTTTAATTGGGTATCAATGGATATCTCTAAAGCTACCCGATAGCGTCATAATCCTTTATGGCAGTGGTTTTCAACCTGGGGGGGTCAAATAATGATTTGCCAGGGGTCACCGAATCCTGGGCTGTTTCTGAAGCTCGCATCACTCTCCCAGCCTTTTTGCAGCCACCCAGCAGGGCTATCCCTGGAGCACGTGGCCGCCCACTCAGCCTCTTCGCAGGTGCCCGCAGTTTTTCAGTTCTTATAACAGACAGAGGGGAAACATTTGACAGGTAAGGATACATGCAGGAGGCATGTATATCCTTAAAAATCAGCACAATGACAGTAGTTTAGAAAGGATGAGATTGGGTTTACATCCACTTTAAAGATTACCTTCAAAATAATGCATAACGCCTACAGTAGCTCACAAAAGTGAGTACACCCCTCACATTTTTGCAAATATTTTATTATATCTTTTCATGTGACAACACTGAAGAAATTACACTTTAGTACAATGTAAATTAGTGAGTGTACAGCTTGTATAACAGTGTACATTTGCTGTCCCCTCAAAATAAATCAACACACAGCCATTAATGTCTAAACCACTGGCAAGTGAGTACAAAAATGTAAGGGGTGTACTCACTTTTGTGAGATACTGTACTTGACACCCTAAAGGTTTACAAACTTTTAAAACGCAAACATAGCGAAAAGATGGAGATGTGTTTTGCACCAGGAGGGTCACATTCAATTTTTTTGGGCTAGATCATAAAATACAAGATAATTTGAAGGACATTGTTGCTTTTATACACTTTCCCTCACTGTGATCCAAGTACACCCTGAAACCGCTACCTGCCTTTTTGGTTTGGTTGAGCTACTAGAGATCTGCGTATCTTGCTTTACTATACTCAAAAAACGATAGTCTTGAAATTGAAAGCAGGGTTAGAGAAAATAAAAAAACAGAGGGCGCCTCCAGGTTAAACGTTTAAAAGGCTTGTTTAATACACAGACAACAGTGTTAACTTACATAGTAAAATCTTAAAATCCAGTATGGAAATTTACTCATTCGATGCTGGGGGGGGGGGGGGGGGGCGGGTAGAAGGGACGTCGATCCGGGCTAGTTGTTATGCTGATCTTGCTCTCTGGTTGCTCTCCTAAGCCTGTCAGTCCTTTTGCTGTGAAAACAGCTGGTCCGGAGGGATAGTGGAAACGAGGCCCGGAGCTCAGCGTAGGCCGCGGTGACGTCACCAAATGCGACGACGTTTCAAAGCTGGCGCCGTCGGATGACCTAGCGCGCTTCTTTCTCAAGCATGGGGAGATGAATGTGGAAAAGAAAAGTCTATTTGTAAGTGTACAGGCGAGCGCCATCTTGTGGAGAAAAAAAAAAGGAACTGATCCTACCTTTTAGAAATACCACATAAAATACTGCACGCTCAGGACTGGCAGATGGGCATGTTTCCAATGACAGAAAATAAATAAAAACTTGTTTAAAAAAATATATATACATAGATATATGTCTTTGGGATACCTTAGGATGTACAGGAATACCAATAATGAATAAAATAAAATAAAATAAAATAAAAGACACCTAAGACTATTCTCTTAAAAATTATTATTATATGTGTATGGATGTTTAATATATTAACAGAAGATTAGTAGGAACCTAAAAAATATATATACACATACATACATGTATATATACATATACATATACACACACACATATATATATACCTATATACATATAAATACATACACACTCACATGTACCAAGGATAGTATGTATAAAAAATTAAGAAAGATTGTGGTTAGACTTTAATTTAATAAAAAATATCAAGGTAATATGTATTTGGATTTAAGTGATGCATTTAGGGGTCATTTTAGAAAATGTGTTTGTAAAAACTTATCCATACATAAATATTTTTTATTTTTTATTTTATTATTTTTAGAAGGAACCATATTAGTGGGTGGGATTAAAGAAAATAAATAAAATATATGGATGTGTTCATTAAATACATACTGGATCTACACTTTGGAAGCTCTTTCGCCAGGTGGTATGAATGAAATGTTGGAAATTTCCACTCTTCTCTAACCTATTTAATAAACACATCCATATATTTTATTTATTTTCTTTAATCCCACCCACTAATATGGTTCCTTCTAAAAATAATAAAATAAAAAATAAAAAATATTTATGTATGGATAAGTTTTTACAAACACATTTTCTAAAATGACCCCTAAATGCATCACTTAAATCCAAATACATATTACCTTGATATTTTTTATTAAATTAAAGTCTAACCACAATCTTTCTTAATTTTTTATACATACTATCCTTGGTACATGTGAGTGTGTATGTATTTATATGTATATAGGTATATATATATATATGTGTGTGTATATGTATATGTATATATACACATGTATGTATGTGTATATATATTTTTTAGGTTCCTACTAATCTTCTGTTAATATATTAAACATCCATACACATATAATAATAATTTTTAAGAGAATAGTCTTAGGTGTCTTTTATTTTATTTTATTTTATTTTATTCATTATTGGTATTCCTGTACATCCTAAGGTATCCCAAAGACATATATCTATGTATATATATTTTTTTAAACAAGTTTTTATTTATTTTCTGTCATTGGAAACATGCCCATCTGCCAGTCCTGAGCGTGCAGTATTTTATGTGGTATTTCTAAAAGGTAGGATCAGTTCCTTTTTTTTTTCTCCACAAGATGGCACTCGCCTGTACACTTACAAATAGACTTTTCTTTTCCACATTCATCTCCCCATGCTTGAGAAAGAAGCGCGCTAGGTCATCCGACGGCGCCAGCTTTGAAACGTCGTCGCATTTGGTGACGTCACCGCGGCCTACGCTGAGCTCCGGGCCTCGTTTCCACTATCCCTCCGGACCAGCTGTTTTCACAGCAAAAGGACTGACAGGCTTAGGAGAGCAACCAGAGAGCAAGATCAGCATAACAACTAGCCCGGATCGACGTCCCTTCTCCCCCCCCCCCCCCCCCCCCCAGCATCGAATGAGTAAATTTCCATACTGGATTTTAAGATTTTACTATGTAAGTTAACACTGTTGTCTGTGTATTAAACAAGCCTTTTAAACGTTTAACCTGGAGGCGCCCTCTGTTTTTTTATTTTCTCTAACCCTGCATACATGTTTGGAGTCCCTGCTCTGGTCTCCCCTGCCTTGGAAGGCTTGCCCTAGGACAACGATTTTGGGACCATCAGCTCATCACAGAACAGTGTCTCTCCCTCCAAGAACCATCGCATCACTCATTATTCCCAGGTTCATATTTTTCTTATTTTATTTTTGTCAATTTTTCAATTTGCTTTATTATTATTTTTTATAACAAGGATTCATCATCCATGCAGCTGACTCTCTCTTTACCCACGTGTCACTAATTTTCAGCGCCACAATCTCCTTTGTTTATCTGTATTGAAATTGAAAGCAATCTGAGTATCCTGGGCTCTCATGGAAAGAATTGATGAACAACGCTTTGCCACTCTAAGTGACTTATTTAAGTAGAGGCTGTCTAGCAAAGTGGTTGGATTCCTCACAAACTACTTAAAGCATTTTTACTACTCCAACTTTTTATATTCCTGATTTCTGCCTTCTGTACCATGTACTAGTATGAGGAAGTATCATGTTCTCTTTGTATTTCTTCCTTTGTGTGAAATCCATGGCAACCCAGCTAGTCCTCTTGCCCTTCCTATTAAAAACTGACCACACCAAGAAGGAGAACACGCCATGGTTAGTTCTCTAGCAATGCTGGGAACTCGCATATGATCTAGGATCTCGTCCAATGATCAGACTTCTACAATTAAGGGTTGGAGATTTCATAAGACAACACGTCTTAGAGGCGTCAAATCAGTCAAACGTAATTTTCTACCCCTGAAGGCCCAGCTTGTTAAAGTGATACATACGGTTTCAATTTATGATGGCACTGTAATTATTTTAATTAAAAAATTTCAAGTACCTTTATCCTAATAGATATAAAGCTGTCACATGATCCAGATCTTTCCCAGCCAGGGGAACATCAGAAGGGAGGAGCTTCTAGTCCTCTCTGCTGCTGCTAATGTTCAAAAAATAAAAATAAAACTGCCTTTGAAATATAGAGTAAAAATAAATAAATGCATGTTTCTTGCCAATCCCTCTCGACCACCTGCAACCAACTTACGAAGCCCAAACTTTAGTGGCAAAAAAATGCATTGTTCCAAGAGCAGTGTTAAGCCAACTGACTCGCTGTCAGGAATAAAAGTTTCTCTGCAATAAGAACAGTTAAAGCAGCTGTTATGTACCCAATAGAAAAACGAGCCTAGGTTTTGTTGACACATTGAGTGGTAGAAAATCTCCCTTAGTGCGGCACAGACAGCAATAAAAATCTCAAAGAACTTTTAACCATTCCATTTTTCCCCCCCAACATTAAAAATATACTGTAAATAACATCTCCTGCCACAACTCATACAGTAAGGCCTAAAGACAATTTGAGAAAAGCTTTGGGTTTTTAGGACAAGATATTATGAGACAATAGAGAAACTGCCATGACATGCCTGGTGGACACAATAAATGATACTTCTCTTACCTGTACTGAGAGATTCCTTCACCTTCACTGCACAGAATGGTTGGCAGGGTTCTGCCTGAGCTGGCATTGAGCCCAACTCAAATGAGTTGAAGGCAATCCGCAGGAAAGGAGCCATGGTGCAACCTGAAATAGAAGAAGAGAGACAATTTTACTTATATGGATAACTTTTTTGATATGTTATTTTTTCATATTTCCACTTTGCCCTATAAAGTGATACCAAACTCTGATTTAAAAAAAAACATCATATTCAAGTATTCAAGTATGTATTCTTAAAGTGATCTAAAAGGCAAGTTTGCTTTAAAATAACAAACTTGTTATACTCTTCTCGGGTCCCCTGCCCCTCCCTTCTGCCAAGTGTTCCCAGAGCAAACCGCTTGCTGTCAGGGCACTTAAGCAGGCTTTTTCCAGAGCTTATGCTCTGCGTGTCCATTGAGACACAGAGCCGAGTATTGGCCCCTCCCCCTCTCTCTTCTCATTGGCTGTGACTGACAATGACTCTCACAGCTGTCTCAGCCGATGAGGAGGTGAAGAGCTGAGGCTCTCATGCACATCCCTGGATCACAATGGGGCTCGGGTAGATATGGGGGGGGGGGGGGGGTCTACTGCACACAACGTTTTGAGCCTTTAGAACACTTTCATTTAGAAATGCACTTTTTACACACAGCCACCTACAATTTTTTTTTGCCATGATCTGGCTTCCTGTTGGAGGTTGGTAACTCTCCATAGTCACACTGTATGTAGAAACATAGCCACCATCTCTTGCTTGCTCCCAAGATGGAATAGGGACCATAGTCCACATTCCCAAGTCTATCTCAGGAGCAGGCAAGGAAGGGTGGCCTATTCCTAATACATGTATTCATCCCCTAACAGGAAGTCAGATCACACCTGCAAAAAAATAAAAAGTTAAAAATAATATTGATATTTGGAAGAGGCTTAGGGTCCTTTCACACCAGCGGACCGTAGGTCTGTTTTTTCATCCGTCCGTTTACGGATGAAAAAGGGACATACATGTATCCCTATGGGAGAGCTGGTGTCAGCGGATGAATATCCGCTGACACCCGATCTCATCTGTGTCCGCTTTGCTCCGATTCTGCAGACAGAGAAAAATCCTATTTTTCCATCCGTCTGCGGATCGGGTGAACACGGACAGACGGTCCATGTTCATCCGATCCTCCCTTAGGGGAGAGCAGAGATCTGACAGGGTGATCCCCGCTGAGCAAGCGGATAAGAAAGGTACGGATTCTCACGGGATTCATACGTCTGAAAGGGGCCTTAGAGCAAAAGAAGGTACAGTTTTTAAATTAAAACGTTTTTTTCTTTTTAAACCAGAGTTCAATGTCAAATTAGGCAAACACAGAAAAATGTTTCACACATTCATAGTCGGACAGAGTAAGAGCAATAGTGCATCAGGTGACTGACACAGGATGGGAAAAGGTTTACTCTGGACAGAGTCCTAATGGAGAGATGAACGCCTGTGTTAAATCTTCAAGGGAAAAAACATTCACCGTTTATATTACAGCTACATAAACCGAACAGTAAAAGCCAAAAAAGCATTTACCCACATTATCACTTGCAAATCGCAGGTTTATCATGAGATTGAGTATGGCCCATACCCATGGTTTAATGCGGAATTTCAGAATGCAACAGGACTAACAGTAAATCGCCTTAAATCCAAGCTCTAGACCAGGGATCCTCAAACTACGGCCCTCCAGCTGTTGTGGAACTACACATCCCATGAGGGATGTAGGGCCATAGTTTGAAGACCCATGCTCTAGACAGATATAAAAGACAAATTAATGCAGCTATGTATATATTAAAACATTATTATTATTATTTTTAATGAAAGCAATGTAAGCATCTGAAATTAACTTGATTGTCAGCTTCTTGCAGTCCCTGTACAGAAAAGCTCAGACTGGGGTAGGGAGAAGCAGCACAAGGAGTCGAATGATGTGCTGCAGTGCAAGGTGCATGCTGCTCAGACAGAGAAATCTGGTTCTCTGTGCACTGTCCAGTCACAGGGTGGGATGGGGAGGAATCCTGAATGTGTTTTTGTCAGATTTGTCAGATGGAAATTTGATCGTGTGTACAAGGCTTTACTTTGCCAAAGATCAATGCTCTAGTGATATGCCTCTTAACCACTTCAGCCCCGGACCATATTGCTGGTCAATGACCGGGCCACTTTTTGCAATTCGGCACTGCGTCGCTTTAACTGACAATTGCGCGGTCGTGCAACGTGGCTCCCAAACAAAATTGGCGTCCTTTTTTTCCCACAAATAGAGCTTTCTTTTGGTGGTATTTGATCACCTCTGCGGTTTTTATTTTTTGCGCTATAAACAAAAATAGAGTGACAATTTTGAAAAAAAATATGAATATTTTTTGCTGTAATAAATATCCCCAAAAATATATAAAAAAAAAAATTCCTCAGTTTAGGTTATTCTTCTACATATTTTTCGTAAAAAAAAAAAAAAAAATTAAAAAAAAAATCGCAATAAGCGTTTGATTGGTTTGCGCAAAAGTTATAGCGTCTGCAAAATAGGGCATAGTTTTGTGGCATTTTTATTCATGTTTTTTTTTAGTAGTAATGGCGGCGATCAGCGATTTTTAATCAGTACTGCGACCTTATGGCGGACACTTCGGACACATTTTTGGGACCATTGGCATTTTTATAGCGATCAGTGCTATAAAAATCCATTGATTACTATAAAAATGCCACTGGCAGGGAAGGGGGTTAACACTAGGGGCGAGGAAGGGGTTAATTATGTTCCCTAGGTGTGTTCTAACTGAAGGGGGGAGGGACTGACTAGGGGAAATTACTGATCGCTGTTCATATATTGTACAAACAGACGATCAGGCATTTCTCCCCCTGACAGGACCTGGAGCTGTGTTTACACACACAGCTCCCGGTTCTCGCTCTGTAACGAGCGATCGCAGGTGCCCGGCTGTGATCGCGCACGCGCCCCTAGTGGCTGATTCGCGAGGTGACGTAGATCTACGTGACCTAGCGCAGGGGAGACGACCTGCTGCCATATAACTGCGGCGGCTGGTCGGCAAGTAGTAAAGCAGTCATAATTGCCTCCATACCTGTAGCAGAGCTTGTTATCTCTTCCTAGTAATTCATAAACAATCCAAAAATTTCAAGAGATGCTTAGAGTCAGAAGCATTGCTTGCAATTGAGATGTTTTGCCCAACATAAAGCTATTCATAAAGGGGGCTGCCCATAAGGTGAGTTTTTTATTAGAGAGGTGCAAAACATTTCGTGAACTTGTTAGCTACTCTGATTAATAGTGACAGCTGGCAAGCAGAGGGGGTCATCCAGACTCAAAAGATTAGGCAACTGCCATCACATGTTTATGGGCAAGCTAAATCACATGAGGTATACTCGTAAGGAAGGATTCAATAAAAGCATCATCAGGCCTTTTCTGGCATTAATCCCCCTTTCAATGAATTGCCCCAAATTCATGAAGCATATACCACGCTTTTGGTTCAGACAGAGACATATGCATCAAATTCACATACTGTCGTTTAACAAATGCCCCACTTTTACATTGTGGAGCAATGAATTTGTCAAATTCAAAATAAAATACTAACAGTTCATATCTTATGAAAGTGGAGATAAGATCGACTATTTTGGCGTACAGAAAGAGAAACTGGCGCAAACAAATTTTGCAAAAGTGTAACATGCATTCTAAAAGTGGTGCAGCGCGAGACAAATTCCAGTGCTAGACAAGTACATGAATTTGGCACATGCTGCACCACTTTTAGAACGCATGAGAGACATTGTTACAAAATCTGTCTGCTCCAGAGATATTGTGTAGAGGAAGTTGTTTTATATGAAGATCACAGGTAGCAGAACTTAAAGTGATGGTAAGCCTTGTTTTTTTTAAATAACAAACACGTCATACTTACCTCCACTGTGCAGCTCGTTTTGCACAGAGTGGCCCCGATCGCCCTGTTCTGAATTGTCCCGTCCTGCCAGCATAGGATGCATTAAGGTGAAAAAACACGAAGGTTTACAACCCCTTTAAAACTAAATGCAGTGACAATGCTGTCATTTTTGGTACTTCCAACATCATCCAAGAAGTCAGTGGGTATCAACACCTGCATCCATTACTGAAAAACACATCTCAGCAACCAGGAGTACTAAAAATACATAAGACAGAGACATTTCTGAAGCTGCAAAGTCAATGCCCAAAAAAATATTTTTTGACTGGTGTCAAATTTTAGATGTATAAATCTATATTGATGATAAATATTAACTGTTTTTTTGTGGGTCTAAAGTTCCTGATGGTTTTTGTATTGGCATGTGTTTATCTGTACACCTCAGAGCCTAAAAGAAGAGGTAGGGAAAAAGCCCCTTTGGCCCCATTTCTCCTGTGTACATTTCATTCGGCATTTCTGTGACCCGTTTTCAGGCAACAGCAGGCTAAAGTCCGCTGCCGGCTAACATCATTCACACAGTGCAGGCTCTGGATCACTCCCGACTTCTCACTCAGGCTCTGTCCAGATGCCTGGATTGGCAGCTGGCTCAGTCTCTCAGTGAGAAGGAGCTAGCCACTCCCACCCCCTGCACAGCTCAACCCCCCAGTGAGCACTGGAGGGGCAAAGCAAAGAGCCTGTGACTGACAGTCACCAGCTCTCTGCAGACTGAACACAGAGAATTGAGCAATCAGTGTCTTTGATCGCTCAGTTCTCGTGTAGAGGTGGCAGGGGACAGTTGCAGCTGGGATCGGTGCTGCAGCCATCTAGGCGATTATGACTCTTATTTTTGATTCCCGAGCATCTCTTTTAAACATTCCAGGCAGCAGCCCATGGTTCTGTATGTAGGAATCTATACTAAATAACCTTCAACTCCCACATCTCTAAATTGCTGGGCATCTGACCCCATCTCTTAACGAGTCTTTTTTGTTGGTCTTTTTCAGAGATTTCACTATACCAACATGCTTAGAAGGATTCCAAACATTACGTGAAATATGATAATTCATAGTGTTTCTGTCCTTGCAATGGTTCCGGAAACCAGCTTTCAACAACTTCCTCACAACAGCACCATGGTGAGACAGTAAGGAAGTCAAAGTGTAACATGCAGTTTACCAGTTGTTTATAATTAGCAATATCATTTTTTTTGTATTTTGAGGAACTTGTCAGGGATGTCTTAGAGATTTTAAAACTACAAAATTCTGAATCAAGAATTGTTTACCGGATTTATTTAGCTGCCCTGCTTCAGAATCTCCAAATATTTTAGACCTTAAACCCTGTTCAAATATTACTGGCAAAGTGTGCCAGTTCCTTAAAATACCAAATTGGAATGGTGCCTTTTATTTAAGTCTTTACCTATGTGGATTATGTTTTATATTACTTTAGTGTATACAATCTTTTTATTAGGACTTGGTAAACTTGCGGAGCAAAAGTTTAATAATATGGCTGTGTCAGGGTCAAACAGACGTACAGTATGGTGCTAAATAGGATTGCACAGATAATTTTTCATGGACAGAAATGTAATATTATACTAAGATCCATCAATATGGTGAATTGTCACTCTCCGTGAATCCAAATCCCCACATCCACAACATGACACTATGTTGCTTTAGTACTTTGTAGGCCAATAATTCATTCTGCAACCGATGCTACAAACTTCCATATTGATGAACATGCAGGGATTGCACAAGATGACTTTAAATGGGGACACACAGAAAAAGAATGTAACATTATTATGTAGTGTGTGGCCCACTAGAGAGGGGACAACAGAGAGAAATGTGCTGCATGAACCATACAGCATATTTGTGCAGAAATCCCTAAGTACTATTGCTAAGAAACAGTTGGTGCTCTTCAGTAAAAACAGGTTGGAGAGAAAAGTGAAGGCTGGGGAGGACAGCAGAGAGACTGATGGAGCATATTAACTTAGGCCCGATTCACACCTATGCCTTTTAAAGTGCTTTTGCCGATTTGCACTACAGTCCATTTAACATGGTTTTCTATGGAACACGTTCTGTGGTGCAAATCTGCAGAATGCAAAAATAAATGCATAGGTGTGAATAAGGCCTAATGCCCCGTACACATGACTGGGTTTTCAGATGGGAAAACTGCGAGGAGAGCGTTTGGCCGGGAATCCCGGCCGTGTGTATGCTCCCTCGCAGTTTTTCCGACGGGAAAACTGCCAAACCCGCCGGACAAAAAAAAAAAAAAAAAAAAAGAAGGAGAAGAGAACCAGCTCTTTTTTTCCCCCTCCGGGATTCCAGACTGACTTTTTCCCGTCAGAAAACCTGGCCGTGTGTAGCAGAAAACTGCATTTTTTGGCCGTGTTCCTGTGGGGAAAAACTCAGATGGAGCATAAACACGGTCTGGATTCCCGAGGAAAAGCTCTCATCTGAGTTTTCCCAACAGGAAAACTGATCGTAAGTATGGGGAAAAAGTAGAGAGCAGGTTCTCTGTTTTCACGACGGACCTTTTCACGTCGGGAATCCCCAGTCATGTGTACTAGGCATTAGGGTATAAATCTGAATGGGAACAAAAAAGAGAAGCGTCACCTAAGTGCAATATGTCAGATACTATGTTTAATCTCAAAAGAAATGCACTTACAATACACAATTACAAAACAGGCTCATCAGGGTCTCATGATGCGCAGTGCGGTCTGGTCTCAGGTCCATCAAGATCCACGGATCTGCAGGCAGGGAGAGAAATCCATCCTGTGGCCACCAGAAAACAGCCAGGTTCAGCGTGGAGGTGCAGATGACGTTACCAGAGAGTGGGACCAGGGAGAGCCCCAGATGGAAGGTGAGACAAGTGAGACTGTTTCTAGACCCTGATGAGCCTGTTTTGTAATTGTGTATTGTAAGTGCATTTCTTTTGAGATTAAACATAGTATCTGACATATTGCACTTAGGGAAAGACAAGGAAACAAAAAAGGGAAGTGCCACCTAACAGAGTTGGCTTTTCTCTATGGACAGCTGCCGCTCACCATCTTCCCATCTCCTTCCTTTTTACGATTGGTCATTTTGTACCACTATATGGACTATAAAACTGACTGTTTTCTAGACATATACATTGCCCGTAAAATCACTTTAAGAAATAGCATTCAAAACAAACTATAAGGCAATAGCAGTGATGTAATACTACCTTCCCCAATTAGTACCTTCCTCTATCAAAACAATGCAGTAGTGTATATACAGGATTGCTGTTAGAAATAACGGGGCCCCATACAGCCTACATGACAGGGTCTCCCCCCCCCCCCCCCCCCCGAAAACATTAAATGAGATTTGTGCTAAAATGCGATGGTCGCAAAGCAATACTGTTTTGCAGCCATGGCAGAAATTATATCTTTTTGTTATACTTTTTTTATTTATTGCCGAATGGTAATTTTACATTGTGAGCCAAGTGTTTGGCTTGCAGTTGCAGAGCGGCCATATTGAACTCAACAGGGAGTTTTTTAGGTGGTGCTGCCTGTTAAACTTTGCAACCTGTGTTAAAAATGCTGCAGCTGTGTAGTACAACAACCACAGCTTGTATACAGCCCTGTCTGACTGTATTGTTAGGATTTGGGTATGCAGCCAGGGATGGTGGTAAATAAATGGCTCAGTCACCCATGTGAAATGGTCAAAAAATTGTCAAAAAATGCAAATGCATTAACACTCTCTCAAAAAGTGCTCTGGTAAGGAAGAGGGTAAATTCTTCCGGGGGTGAAGTGGTTAGCTAGTGCTATTTTGCAGTTTACGGACCATCAAAGTTTTACCAGGTTTATATGTCTCAAGAAAAACAATGCCTCTAGTAAAATGACACGCAATAATCCTAGCCAGTTCTTTTCCCTCTGCTGCCATCTACAGATGAGACTGGTCTACTTATTCTTTTGTCATTGTAATATAATGGTTGTTAGGTCAACAATCACTGTTTGCTTTTTGGGCTTTTATTTGTTATCCTGTTCTGTACACAAAAAGAGTGAAACCAAAGCCCAGATGCAGCAATGAACTACTTTATTAACCACCGTGCTTCTTCCTTTCAAACCGATATTCTTGCTACGAAAAAGCGAAAGGAAATATGTAAGTCACAATTCAAATGTTTTTTGTGAAGTTGTGAATATATAATTTCCAGCAGCCAATTTATGAGACGTAAAATGGATGCAATTGGAGTAACTGCACTTTTTGTACAGCAGAGCAAGGTTTCCCACAATCTGAAGCTCTTTGCTGCCCTCTTCATCTCATTTCCATCCACAGCCTGCAATGTGTCTTCATTCGTCCTTTTTTTTCTAACGATCATAGCTGTGGATTGTGTTGGTGACGTTATAATATATATATTATATATATATATATATATATATATATATATATATATATATATATATATATATATATATATATATATATATATAACATTTGTATTTATTTTTTTACTTTCTGCTATAAAACATTTCCTAGAAAATCAAATTTCTTCATAACTTTAGGCCAAGATGTATCCTGCTTTATGCAAACGTTATAGCTTCTACAAACGATGGAATATATTTATGGAATTGTTTTATTATTATTACTAGTAATGGCGGCGAGCAGTGACTTGGGATATTGCGGTGACCAATACATCAGTGCTAAAAATATGCACTGTCACTGTACTAATGACACGGTCTGGAAAGGGGTTAAACATCTAGGGTGATCAAAGGGTTAACAGTGTGCCTAGCCAATGTTTTTGTTTAAACTGTGGGCTGCTTTTACTAAGGGAATGGTGGATTTTATGCTCTGCTTTGCAGGGACACAAAATCCATCCTTTTACCCGTTAGAACGGAGCTCTGCCTTGTTTACATACCAAAAAAATATAAGCAAACAAAAAATGTTTTAACCACTTGCCGTCCGCCCCATAGCAGATTTACTGCTACAGGGTGGCTTGCCTGTGCAGAATCACCTATATATACACACACAAGATTCTGCACTCCCCCCGGGAGGGGCACACATGGCAGAAAAAAAATGGTTTACTTTCCAAAGTTAAAACAAGGGCAGAAATTTAATAGATGAAAAAATTACTGGCAAGATCTCAGCAAAAGACATCCTGATACGATTCACCAGAAGCAAAGAGAGAATATTCCCCATCTCCCTCCTCCTTAGTCACTACATTAGAAGTAACTGAGGGGGTTTGCTTGTAACCCCTGAGATCTACAGCCATCAAAATAGACCAAGATTCCACCCATAAACCCATAGTAGCACACAAGATAACCCGGTCGGTACTTATGGAATCGCGCTCAGATGGGGGCCTGGCGTTCCCCAACCTAGTCAAGTATTATTAGGCGGACCAGTTACGTGCGATAGTTTCCTGGTTTCCCCAACGCTCCTACAACAAATGGACGGAAAATCGAGAAAATTTGGATGGCACCAGTACATCCGGATAGCCAACTCTGGAGTGCGAATGGGGAGACAGAGCCCGGTCGGCTACTGGGTTCCATGTCCCAGCTTAGGCGACCAATGCGCCAGCTATCCCACGTACATAAGCTTAACGCTGACAATTCATTGCTGACCTCCTTCCTTTACAACCCTTAAGTGCCAGCTAGCCTTACCCGCCAGATGACATTGCCGTGTGCGTCACGGAATCTGTTCCATTTTGGACACAGTAGACCCAAGATCCTGCAAAATTCTACCATTTTCTGAACTCCAAGATAAACACAACTTCCCCCGCCAGGTATTCTATGGATACCTGCAGATTCGTCACTATGCCCAAACTATAGCCCCGAATCTGCAGTTCTCTACCCATTCCCCCTTTGAATTTATCATATTGGAGGGAACCGCACGTAGGAGACTGATCTCTGACATATACCGGATCTTCAATACTTACTCCATACCAGATCAGGGCAAACATGCATATATGCTCAGCTGGGAGAGGGCACTGGGTGAGGAACTCCCTGTAGAAACATTGCAGGCGATCTGGACTCAAGCTGCTAAGAGCTTGTTATGTACTCCCCCTAAGGAAAATGCTTACAAAATTCTCCATTTCTGGTACCTGACCCTGGACATACTCCATGCTATCTACCCCTCTAAGTTCTGACCGCTGCTGGCACTGTCAGGGGGATAAGGGTACCCCGCTCCACATCTAGGACATGCCCACCAATAAATCCCTCGACACAACTACTGACACAACAACCCATGGACACTGAAATTCTTCTTGTTGGGTCTTTCTTCATTGAAAATAGCCAAACCCCATAAGAAGTTACTTAGACATATTCTCACGGCTGCACAATGCCTGGTTGCCCTTAAAGGAGCTGTAAAGGAATACAAATTTCACCATAATGTAATCTATGATGCCGACCCCCCCCCCCCCCCCCCAGCCCCCTCTTTACTTACCTAACCCCTCGAAAGTCCCTAGCTCGGTCCCGAGATCCTCTTTGCCGCTCAGACCTGGCCGCTGATTGGCTAGAGCGGATGGATTGAGAGCAGCGCAGCCATTGGCTGGCGCTGCTGTCAATCACATCCAGTGACGCGGCGCACCGAGGGGCGGGGCCGAGTGATACAGCGAGCGTCTATGGCCGCTCGCTGTATCACGGGAGCGCGCCCGCAAGGACTCATCACCATGCGCGCTCTCTCGCATGAATGTGATGAGTTCTTGCAGGGAGGACCAGAGACATTCGCCGAGGGACCCCAGAAGACATGGATCTGGGCCACTCTGTGCAAAACGAACTGCACAGTGGAGGCAAGTATAACGTTTGTTATTTTAAAGAAACATTTTTTTTTCCTTTATTGACCCTTTAACTGGAAAAAGCTCCCAACTCCTGCAGTCTGGCTCCTCTCTCGAGTACACGCACAAAAAATACACTTTAGAAAAAAAAAAAAAAAATGGAAAAAGCTCTCGTCACCCTCCCTAGAAGCCCTTTATGGGTCAAGAATGTTGAGCTCATGGAAGAAATGACCACTAGGATAGGCTGGAGGACCACAATAGGGTCTGGGAGTTGTGGCATCTTCGGGAGGACCCACCATGAGCCGCCGTCGAAGCCAAATTGGTAACCCTTTACTCTGCTTCATCTCTTTCCCCTCTACTTTTTCCATTCTTCGCTTCTTTCCCTCCCCTTTTTTTTATGCCATGTTCTATATGAATCCAGAACTACAGTACAGTTCAAATTCAGGCCTCTCCCTTCTCACTACTTTGACGTACTGTTACGGTTTGATCACATTTTTGTACCGTTTTCTATTGCTGTGAAAACTATTAAAACAGTTATTTGGGGGAAAAAAAAAAAAAAACATAGTAGCAAAAAATATTGGATAGATATAGATTATTTTATATATATATATATATATATATATATATATATATATAAATAAATATATAAGAGGTAGAAGGGGTATGCACCTGGGGAAGCAGCCAAGTTCCTAAACAGAGGACAAGAGCCCTCCAGAGAGAGACACAATACCCCTGTGTCCAATAGCCTAAAAGGTGGCTAAATATAACTCATGGTTAAGATCAAAAGATCATTTGTCCTGTACTGTACAATTAGGAACATTTAAAGCTTGTGAACGACATAGTAACTAGATTTGAGACAGAAACAGAGAAAGGAGTGCAGAAATAGACAGAGTAGTCCACCGAGACTCCCCCTTTTTTTGTTTTAGTTTTTTTCTTATGTTATTTTTTTTTTTTTTTTATATAACTTTGTTGTCCGACTATAGATCTATGTTTATACCAAGCATGTTTGAAGTCTTTTACTGTTGACAGGCTCACTACCTCTGCTGGTAGTTTATTCCAAGAATCAACAACCCTTTAAAGTGGTTGTAAACCCAACCACACAACTTGCACCTACAGGTAAGCCTAAATTAAGGCTTACCTGTAGGTTCAATAGATATCTCCCAAACCTACACAGTTTAGGAGATATTTACAATAAAGACAGGCACTGATGTCTATCTGAGCGTGCCGTAGACAATGGCGCAGGCGCACTGAGCGTGCCGTTTTGTGAATGGCATTATTGGGGTTAATGCCGTAGGAGTGACGTCATCGCCGCTCCGGCCAATCACAGCGCCGGAGCGGCGATAACAGAAAGATGCGAGGGGACATGGCGGCGGCGGGGGAAAAAGGAGGACTTTGGGGGCTTCGATCTCAGGTAAGTGCCACATAATGAGCTAGTATGCTATGCATACTAGCTCATTATGCCTTATCTTGCAGTTGTTGTTTTTTTTACCCCCGGGGGGGGGGGGGGGTTGGGGTTACTTCCTCTAAGTAAAAGAATACTTTCTAGAATTGGTTTTGAACTTTCCTCCAGTTAGATGGAGGTCATGTTCCCGTGTTCCTGATTTTGGTTTCGTATTGAAAAAACTGCCTTCCTGAATCTTATTCACCCCTTTGATGTATTTAAAGATTTCAATCATATCTCCTTTCCCTTCTTTCCTCCAGGCTGTACATATTAAGTTCCTGAAGTCAGTCTTTTATCCCTAAACCTTTCACCATTTTTGTTACCCGTCTCTGGACTCCTATTCTCTGTGTCCAGATCTTCAGATCTGGACACAGAGAATTTGAAAACAGCTTTGTAATCATATGCAAAAAAATTAAAAATGTACTGCATTTTCCAGTGATAAATCTCGCAAGGAGCAAACTTAAAACGTCACTTTCATTAGTGACTGCCTCACGTATCAGTACGCAGCTGAGTGGCTCTCCTGTGCCCGATCACATGCCTAGTACAAGATCCGGCACTTCTGGGTAGTGAGCGCGCTCGCCGGCTGCGATTAGTCACAGCACAAAGGATTAGCGAAATGGCCAATCAGCGAGGAAGACAGGACAAAGGTCTGTCAATGTAAACAATACAGAGCTCTGTCCTATCAGCAAGGATGTGACATTTTTTTTTTTCCTTGCAAAGCAGGGAATAGAAACCAGCACATCCCTTTGTGAAAGCACCTCCCAGTAAACACACCAAGCACTGTTAGGCACACATTTAACCCATTGATTGCTAGAGATGTTAACCCCTTCCCAGCCAGTATCATTAGTACAGTGACAGTTCATATTTCTAGCACTGATCCCTGTATTAGTGTCACTGGTTCCCTCAAAGTGTAAAACCCCTTTCACACTTAGGCGCTTTACAGGTGCAATAGCGCTAAAAATAGCGCCTGCAAAGCACCTCTGCTGTCACTCCAGTGTGAAAGCCCTAAGGCTTTCACACTGGAGCAGAACGCTGGCAGGACGTCAAAAAAAGTTCCACCTAAAAATGGAACTTCCGCTTTAAGTGCTGGTGACCCCCGGACATGCTACATTTGGCATGTCATCCTTTATTGGGGGGGGGGGGGGCAGGTACCTAGCTCCCTCTTCCTTCCCTGGCACCGCAGAGCCAGAAGTTAACCTCCCCCTGCAATCTTCTAGGACCAATCACAGGTCCCAGAAGATTGCCCGGCCATTAAAAACACGCAGTGCGGCTACCGCATGCGCAGAGCATGACCGGCTGTGAGGCCACAGCCGGGTGCTCACAGTTAAAATGCCGGCGCTGCAGAGAGGAGCGAGGCTTTCGTGCGCCCGGATCGCTGGACCGTGAGGGAGTGTGTATCTATTAAAAGTCAGCAGCTACACTTTTTGGAGCTGCTGACTTTTAAATGGGTGGAACTCATTGGCTTTCGTACAACCATGCCAACATATACCGTTTGTGCACGTAATGTTTTGCATACAATACTGGCTGACTGCTTTTCCCGGAGCTTTTTCTCTTATTCCAGTATGAGCATCTGCGCTTATAGCAGGCATACCCTCCCAATTTGTAAGGTCGCAGGATTTTTTTCTTATTGAAATAAGTGAAGGCTTACATTACTGTAACTATATGATGACATACACTAATTGTGACCACTATACTGAGATGAATGAAATTGCATGGATGTCTTGTAGCCATTTCAATGCTAATCCTGACAAATGGTCTAGGAAAGTTATTATTCCATAAGAAAAAGGTTAACACTCTGCACAGTGAACCATAGAAACATACAACAAATACAATGCCAGAGACATCAAACAAGCACAAGTACTAATTATCAGTACAGACATAGGGGTTTACAGTATTTACTAAAGCTGGAGAGTGTAAATCAGACTCACTTCTGCATAGAAACCAATCAGCTTCCAGGTTTCATTGCCCAAAACTTAATTAAACAAGCTGAGGTTAGAAGCCGATTGGTTTCTGCAGAAGTGACCCTGATTTTGTACTCTCCAGCTTTAGTAAATAAACCCGATAGTGTCTGTTACAAAGAAGCAAAATTAAAAGGTTAGTGATAAAGGTTCATTATTTTTTTTTAAACAAACATGACATACTGTTCAATGCATAGGATGCACTAAGGTCCAAAAACACAAAGGTTTACAACCCCTTTAATAATCATATTTAAAAAAAATGCCATTTGTGTAAAAAAAAATAAAAAAAATACACATATTACCACCTTTTTACTTAAAGGAGTTGTAAAGGAAAAACATGGTTTGCCTAAAATTAATGTCTGCAAGGTAGACAGACAGAATAGTGTAATGATTCTGTTAAAAAACGAGTAAATACCTATTAAATTCCTTCATCTATATCACCTCCTGCGTTCTTGTTTCTGTTCTCTCATTCCCTTCCTGGTTTGCAGCGCTCGTTCATGTAAGAACTACATTTCCCAGTATGAATTGCGGCACGCCCAGTAATTCATACCTCCTTGAAGTCTCTAACACGTAGAGAGCGTCCTGCCGCACAGATGTAGTTCCCAGGAGGGGGCGAGCACGTCACTGACCACCGCAGTAAACCCTCCCTTCACGGTGGTGAGTAACAATCAGACAAGCAGGAACAGAGAAGAAATAGAGCAACTTCTGAGCAAAAACGAACAATGAGGAAGTGAAAAGAGGAATGTCTGCAGGTAAAGGATACTTATTATGAAAAAAATAATAATTCCTTTACAACCCCTTTAAAAAAGGTATTTAAACTCAAAAATAAAACTGTAATATATTATAAACATAGGATTTATTATGTTGCAACTTGCCAGTCCTTAGATATGCTGCTTTAACTTTTTCAGGCTTTTTTTTCTTTTCTTTCTAGTTTTACTTGGCAATGTCTGAAAATGTTTGTAGCCTGGAAAAAGAAAAACGCAGCCACCACATCTTAGGATTGGTTGTAACATAATACATTTTTGTTTTCAAATTCATTTACAACCCTTTCACACATGCAAAACGCTGAAGTCCGTCTGTTGATTTTTCAGGTGGACCTGATCAAGAGTTTCATGTAAATCATGCAACTCTATTTTTAAGTTTGTCCAAGTCCTGAATTTTTTTTTTAAAAACTCTGTGCCCTTTTTCGGTTTTTCTGGACCTAAAATGTGAAGGACCAGAGTTAGTCTGATGTAAACGGATGCATATTCATCTTTATCCCACCAGCCACAGATCCAACATAGGTCCATAAATGCAGAAGAAACTGAATTGGCACAAATGTCACAAAAGTGACATCCGTCCTGTTCTGCTCTGATTCAGCAGAAGATCTGTTCAAAGATCCCCTGCTGATCAAACTGAAAGGTGCCTGTATGAAAGGCACATAAAGTGGAAGCTCATCCCTGCTTAAAGCGGAGGTCCACCAAAAAAAAAAAATATATTAAAAGCCAGAAGCTACAAATACTGCAGCTGCTGACTTTTAATAAATGGACACTTCCCTGTCCAGGGTGCCCACGATGTCGGCAGCCGAAGCCGAGCAATCCCTTGGCTCTCGGCTGCCCCCGCCGACATCCTCGTTGAGGGAATCAGGAAGTGAAGCGCTGCGGCTTCACTTCCAGATTCCCTACTGCGCATGCATGAGTCGCACTGCGTGTCTTCACTGGTCCCCGTTGTCTCCTGGGACCAGTGTTTTTCCCAGAAGACAGCGGGGGGTAGGGGGGTTGGGGGCGTGACTCCCGTGGTACTCTATGCCCAGAAGTGGGTGCAAATACCTGTATTAGACAGGTATCTGCACCTTCCTCCCCCCTGAAAGGTGCCAAATGTGACACCGGAGGGGGAAGGGTTCCGAAAAGCGGAGGTTCACTTTGTGTGGACCTCCGCTTTAAAATAGCAGATCTTCAAAATCAATTCTGCTCCTGATGCCTCCTGGCCATTCATGTCAGATATTCCAGGAGGCATTGCTCACTGGTTACTGATGGCATCAGAGAGAAAGATGGCAGCATGGAACAGAGTTTATGGCAATGGATTACAGCAGGAAAATTCTGCATTTACTGGGTGTGGGAGAATGTTTGAGGATAACCATAAAAGGGAAGAGGAGCTTAAAAAGAAAACTGAACATGGGGAGGGAAGATGAAGGAGTTCTTTAAGTACCTCTTTAAACTATGTACATAAATTGGAGGTCTGAAATTCTACCTTTGCTTATTATTCTTGACTTCCAATTATATTCTCCACTTTCAATGACTGAGGGTATGATCATGAGGTTTCTTCCAGCCCCAGTAGAAATCTATTGATAATGCATATTATGCACTACTGTCCTATATTAAATATAAAATGAACAATCCATTTTTTATTGCTCTAAACTAGTATGCATGAATCTGGCGAGACAGTGGGAGGAATTCAATAAAGCTGCTACACCACTTTTCTGGCATTAATCCCTCCTGATAATTATTGCGCCAAATTCATGAAGCAAGGACTTTTGGTTCTGACAGTGACTCACCAAATTCAGGTTATTCCTAAAATGCGCCACTTTTACATTGTGGTGCAATGAATGCACCAAATTCAATATAAAATACTATTCTATGAAATTGGAGCTAATTAAGACCAATTCCCTTTTGGAGCACATAGAGAGAAGCTGGTGGAGACAGATTTTAACAATAGTTACACAGTTAGTCAGGTTGAAAAAATACACAAGTCCATCTAGTAACAGTTTAACCAAAACATCTCTCTCATGCATTCCAAAAGTGATGTGGCGCATTCAAGTTCTAGAGAGGTGCATGAATTTGGCACACGCTGCACCACTTTCAGAACTCATGAGAGACATTTTCACAATATATGTCTGTGCCAGTCTTTATGAATTCCAGGGAGTGGGTCTACCCCTTTGCACTAACCATTCAGGTGACCGTATCTGGATAAGGGCTGGTGTTAACGGGCTTGTGCCGATTGCACCAGTTTGAGGCGGGTGGCACTGACATGGCACTAATTAGCACTGGCTGGTGGCACTAATTGGCGGTGGCACTAGCAGGTTTCACTCGACTGTAACTGTGTGAAACTAACAGAGAGGAGCTGTCAGCTCGACGTTCGGGAGGGGGGGGGGGGGGCGGGACCCAGCAGCTATATTACACCAGCAAATGAGATGGTATTTGGGCGGGCCGCTACATGTATGTGGCCCTGCCCCCTTTCTAAAGCGGCCCAATCATTGGCTGGTGCAATTTAGCTGCTGGGTCCCGCCCACCCACGAGCTGACAGCTCCTCTCCTTCCTCTGTTCGTTTCACACAGTTACACTCGGCTTAGAGTGAAATCTGCTAGTGCCACCAGCCAGTGCCAATTAGTGCCACCAGCTAGTGCCAATCAGTGCCATGTCAGTGCCATCCGCCAGTGCCACCGCCAATCAGTGCTACCTGCCAGTGCCAACCAGTTTCAATTGCCAGTGCCACTTCCAATCAGGGAACCTGTCCCAAACTAGTGGCATCTGTCAGTTCCAAACCAGTGCCACCTGCTAGTGCCAATCAGTGCCACCTGCCAGTGACAATAGTGCCATTTGTCAGTTCCAAACCAGTGCCACCTGCCAATATAAACCAGTGCCAGCCAGTGCCACCTGCCAGTTCCAAACCAGTGCCATCTGTACTGAGGACATCAAGTGTGTGCTAAAGTGACAGGAGTAAGCAGGAAGGAGTGGAGTGGGTGAGGTTGTTGTTTTTTTTTTTTTAAATCGGCCTAAAATATCGGCCACAAAAAAATCGGCATCATATATCGGCCATCGGCCGCCCCAATTTCTAAATATCGGCATTGGCCAGAGAAAAACCCATATCGGTCTACCTCTAGTTTTAATGACAGTGGTTTTACAGTAGACACTTTACAGGCTACTCATAAACGTTGAGTATGTTGACGGCGAGTCACATTTTTTGCTTGTTGTACTAAACTCTACATATGGAGACTTGATTTGTTTTTGAATTAAAACGCCAGAAGTGATTGGCACTATAAAAGATGAAACCGCTATATTAGTTTTTATGTAAAAACAATTGCTACCAAAGGACCTGTGTACATGGGCTATTGTGTGCATCAGAATTGTTGCAATGCAACAGGAATGCAAAGGCAGCCTGAAGCAGCTTAAAAGGGAAACACTGCAGGTCAAGAGATCAAAAGCACCAGTGAAAAGACTAGGGATAATCACCAATTTATTGCTCCATAAATTACTGTAACTTCTCTACCAGGTTAATGTATTCAAATTTGCTATGTATCTACGGTATAACCTTTGGGCCTGGTCCACACTGAATTTCAGATGCAACTTGGGTCACACCGAATCGCAAGACATTGGAAATAACATTACTTCCAATTGTGACTGTTCACATCAATGCAGCACAACTGTAATGCGATGCGGTAAAGTGTGCTGTGCTATTTTGGTGCCATTTGGCCCCACAATTCAAAACACGTCCAAAACGCAGCACATAGTTGCACTGAAAATTTCATCAAAATCGCACAGCAGTAGTGTGAACCCGAGCTTTAACTACCAGGACATTCTCCCTGCTATCGTATTGTCAGCGATGAGATTTTTTTGAATGCACGGTTTCCGTTCTTAGAAAACACCTTTAGTTACGTCATAACAGCAGTTTCAAGTTATCTGTCCGTCCAAACAACACATTTGCAATAACATAACACAAACACACACACACACACACACACACACACACAGGTAAACGTTTCTGCAGTTATAGATGCATTGCCATGCAAGGTCAGTCCTACTTCAATAAGCATACACAAGAATATCAGAATAGGTCATTTTATTAGCATTACCTACACAACCTAAAGCACCATCATGATACTTTATTGTCTGTGCTTCCACTATATTCATAGCATGAGCCTCCGCTGTGTAGCGGCAAGGAGTCAAAGCCAGCTTCCTACAGTTAGCATTGCAACGCCGGGGTTCCAAAAGGCTGAAGAGCACAGCCAGTGGGATCACTTTCCTCTTGTGTAGTTTAAATTATTACGGCTTGGACACCAACCTGTCCTTAGTCCAGTAATTGGACAATGACAGAGAAGCAACACACTGATGAGGCAAGCACTCTGCTGTCTCCTCCTGAAAGTGTTCTCAAACTGAGAAATGACAGCATTGTGCAAAGAAACAAAGCTTTAAATTGCTGAAAGTGTCTCTGTATTCCAATGTGAGTACTGCTATCGGGACAAATTCAGGTATATGCCCTAGATTTAAAGTAAAATATATCCAAGAATTTTGTTGATACATAACTGGATAAGCATTTGAAATTTTCATTTTACAGTTTGTTGGAAAAATAGGCTGTTATACCTGTGAAATCAGTTTATTGGAGTAAAGTATGAAATAAAAGCTCTTTAATCATTGCAGCTTGGTTATATGCAAGCTACCTTCAGGTGTTGGGATGAGGGTAAAAAAAAAAAGGCTGTAAGGACATCCCACTACATAAGCACCCCCATTCCCAGCTAGCCTCAGTTTTGTAGTATGTATTAGGGAGCTCATAAGAATAAAGGGAAAGGACCTGTGTCCTGTAATGTCCAAGAAACAAGTTTTACTGGTAAGGGAAAAACACTATTAGTCAAGGCAGCCTCATTTGTGTGCAACACTAAAGCCTGGTACACACAATTCCTTTTTTTTTTTTTAGTTCAACCCAGCGGGTTGAGCAAAAAATAAATAGAAAATAGTCAGTATCGGTTGGAGCCGCTGTACTAACAATCCAAGGCGAGTACAGAGATCTCCCCGGCTGAGCTGTTGTGTTCTGACAGCCATTGGCTGAAAGCGCTGAGCCAGTCGGATGCTAGTTTTCCAGCATACCAGAAGCTGAACCGGCTGGCATGCACACGGGCCAAATGTTGAACTGTCCGATGTCAGTCAGCATTCGGCCCATGTGTACAGGGCTCCAGAATGGTTCCTTACATGATAAGGATACCAACTCAGAGGTGATAGCAACCTTGTGAGTAAGGTCAGATAAGGGAAAATCCCTAAAAAGTTCAAAAGGCAACCTCTGAAGAGCCGAGAGAAGTTTTGGCAAAGTGAAATGTGTGTATTAATACCATTTTTGTTTCTAATGACCTAAGTATTTTAATACAAAGTAGAAAGAAAAAAAACAAACACATTTCATAAATCTCATAAAGTTGATAAAGCATAAAGCTTGGTTGATTTGTGCATCTATGATGCTTTGCTGCAGGCATTTTTCAAAATTTCAGTCTGCATGTAGGAGAGGAGCTCTTATAGCAGCTTATATAAACTAAAGGCCCCTTGTTTATATGTTTTTCAGGTGGTTTAGCGCTAAAAATAGCGCCTAAATACCGCCTGAAAAACTTCTGCCCGGCAGTCTTCAGTGTGAAAGCCCGAAGGTCTTCACACTGAAGTGGTGCACTAGCAGGACCGCTCCAAAAGTCCTGCTAGCCGCATCTTTGGAGGAGTGAAGGAGCGGGCGTTTACCGCTCCTCCACCACTCCTTCCCATTGAAAGAAATGGGAAACCGCGGCAGAGGCGCATTGTGGGCGGTATTAACCCTTTTTCGGTCACTAGCGGGGGTTAAAACTGCACCGCTAGCGTCCGAATATCGCAGTAAAAACTACGGTATAGCGGCACTAAAAATAGCGCCGCTATACCGCCAGCGCACTTCCTGCGCCCAGTGTGAAAGAGGCCTAAAGATCCATGTGTTCTATGCAGTTTATATCACTGAAGGTGTGGATATGAGAGGGAGTTTACCCCCATTATGACCCATTTATCCTGCAAAGTGATTCACAGACAGAATGCATTGTAAGACACCTATATTCAGCCAGTAAAATGGTGTTACCTGCATAACGGATCAGCCACAGCAGCACTTTTACTACCCTCCACTGTCCACAGAAGGGCATGCACTCGCTCAGGGCTTTCCATATACCACAGCTGCTATGCTTTGCTTCATGGCAAAACTTAAACCACATGCTGCATTCAGCGAGTGGTACCACCTCCAAATGCGACCCGTTTAAATCTATGGGGCTGTACCACAACTGCAAAAGTTGTTGTACCAGTTCCATCAGAAGAACAGATTCAAGGAGTCTATTCAAACTTGTTCACAGCCCCAAAACTAAATGGGGGTTGTGAAGGTCATTATATCTGTTTTTTTGGTCTGAAGCTGTAAATTGATAGGTAGAAAATGAGGAGAGGGCAGAGAGAAAAACCAATTTAAAAATGAATTATACCCCTTTCACACAGAAGGTGTTTTAGCACATGTAAAGCACCTGAAAACCGCCTCCCATGCCACCCCAGTGTGAAAGCCTGAGTGCTTTCACACTGGGGCGGTGCTCTTGCGGGACATTACAAAAAGTCCTGCAAGCAGCATCTTTGGGGCGGTTTGGGAGCGCTGTATACAGTGATTATAAACTACCCCTGCCCATTGGAATGCATGGGCAGCACTTCGAAAGCATCACAACACATGAGGTTTTAACCCTTTCTTCGGCTGCTAGCAGGGGGACCAAAGCGCCCTGCTAGCGGTCGAAAAGCTCAGCTAAAATGACAGCAAAGTGCCGCTAAAACGCTTTACCGATAACGCCTCAGTGTGAAAGCAGTCTTATACTTCCCCAGAAGAGAACAGGTCCATAACCTCAGGACACTAGCAAAAAACAGAAGTCACACAAAGAAGGCGAGGTCATATGGGTACACTCTAGGGATGGCCTTAGCATTATTTTATTTTTTTTACCACTGTCCCATCATCTGATGTTGGCAACCAAATAACCCATAACCTATGAATACCAGCCCTGTGTCATGTATTGTATGATGTTTTGACAATATAGTTTGTAGCTACCATGGCTTTGACATTTAGCATCAGCAAAATGTCAATGATTTGCCAATAGCTGAAGGTAAAATGTGAAAAATTTAGTTTACTTACTGCCTTAAAAGTGTGTATAATATCCTAAGCTCAAAAATATTCAGATGTAGACAGATCTTCATTTGTGTATGGATGCCAGAATATAAGAGTTAAAAGGCAGAGAAAATGTTTCATCATTCATTAGCATGGTCTGCAGCCAAGCAAGATTCCTTTGTTTCTATTTAGAAGGCAATTCAATGAGATTTTCCTTCCTGGATTGTCCTCCAAGGATATACTTGGATACAGTGCCGGAAAAGCTTAGAGTAAATAAACCAAGCATCTGAAACCTTATGAATGAATGTAGCAAGAGCATTAGATGCTGTACACTTATTTGAGAGGAAATCCCCATCGTTTTACATAAAGCTATAGTAATACTGCCAGTTAGTAATACTAAGCAATGCGTATATCCATATCTAACTCAGTTTTACAAAACACAGATTCATTTTAAAGTAACCAACTGAATGAAAACACAATCCCAATATAGTATTTCCCCAGATAACATGCCTTAAAGATCTAGATCAGGGTTCACTAATTGGCGGACCAAAGTCCAGACAAGTACAGAGAGATATCGCTGTTCTGACCACGGCCGTGCTCCTTGACGGATGGTGATGTAAAGGAGGAGAGGGGGCTATGACAAAGCAAGAGGCACTGTGATGTGTAAAGGGGGGGCTGTGATGTGTAAAGGGGAACTGAGAACACTGTTGGGTTGCTTTAAAGAGGGGGAACTGCGATGTGAAGGGGGTTTGTGATGTGAAGGGGGGGGGGGGGGGTTGTGATGTTAATGGGGGCTGAGAACAGTAAATAGTGATGTCCTGGGGGGTGGGGCAGTGATGTAAAAAGGGGGCTGCAATGTTTTATAGTGCAAACATGAGATTCGGACTTCTACCAGAAGAACATTTTACAAACTGCTGCTCTAGATCTTTGCTGAAAGACAGGTCAAACTAGGAGTGACTTTACCATACTGGGTGAATGGAAGCATTAATCTGTGTATTCGTCTTGATGCCACCTGGTAAGGGAAAAGCAGCCTCGTCTGTGTGCAACACTAAAGCCTGGTACACACTATTCATTTTTTTTGTTAGTTCAACCCAGCGGGTTGAGCTTAAAGGGTCACTAAAGGAAAAAAACATTTTTTAGCTGAAATAACTGTTTACAGGGTATAGAGACATAATAGTTAACTGATTCCCTTTAAAAATGATTACAAATAGATAAAAACCAATCATATAATGCAGGGCTCGACAAATCCCGGTCGCCAGGGCGACTAGAAATAGTGTCCTGGCGACTTGGCTTGTGAGCTGGCGCCATCTGGTGGTGAGCCGTTGGTATTACAAGTTGTTACCACCAGATGTGAGCTGGCGCCATCTGGTGGTGGCCGTTGGTATTACAAGTTAAGCATTACAAGTTAAACAGCAATTCTAATGTCATTTTTCACCATTTTCACTGCCATCTTCTTCCCTCTAATTAGAACCCCCAAACATGATATATATTTTTTATCCTAACACCCTAGAGAATAAAATGGCGATCGTTGCAATACTTTCTGTCACGCCGTATTTGTGCAGCTGTCTTACAAGCGCACTTTTTTGGGAAAAAATTACACTTTTTTTTAATAAAAAAAAAAAAAAAAGACAACAGTAAAGTTATCCCCATTTTTTTTAATATTATGAAAGATAATGTTACGCAGAGTAAATTCATACCCAACATGTCACGCTTTAAAATTGCGTCCGCTCATGGAATGCCGACAAACTTTTACCCTTTAAAATCTTCATAGGCGACGTTTAAAAAAAATCTACAGGTTGCATGTTTTGAGTTACAGAGGAGGTCTAGGGCTAGAATTATTGCTCTCGCTCTACCAATCGCGGCGATACCTCACATGTGTGGCCACCCCCCGTCGGGACGGGGTGCGTTTTCTGGCTCCTAACTTTTTTAGCTGGCTCCTAGATTCCAAGCAAATTTTTCAAACCCTGATATAATGTACCTACAGTTTAGTTTTGTTTTTGCTGTTGTTTCCTGGTTCTCTGATGTACAGAGACAAAGAGCCAATAGAGGGCAGTGATGGATTATAAAACGAAACTGGATTGGTGCTGACACACAGTAATCACACCTCCTTGATTAGTCACCACAGTGAGAAATCTCCCAGTACTGTGGTGATCAGGAAACAGACAACCAGGAAGTGTCCAGAACAGAGAGGAATTACAGCAACATCAAAGCAAAAACGAACAATGAGGACATGAAACCAGGACTGCAGTAAGGTAAAGGAAGCTATTTAGCTAAAAAAAAAAAAAATCCTTTAGTGACCCTTTAAAAAAAAAAAAAAAAACTGTCAGCACTGGTTGGAGCCGCTGTACTAACAATCCAACGCTAGTACAGCGATCTCCCCTGCTGAGCTGTCATGTTCTGACAGCCATTGGCTAAGAGCACTGATCAGGAGCCAGTCGGATGCTGGTTTTTCAGTTTATGTAACAGCTAAGTTTTTGGATTTATTAGTTTCATATATAAAATACATAAATCAAAACTGCCAGGACTTTCAGCACTTCCACACTATATCCCAAAAAAACAACAAAAACATTTTAGATAAACTTTGAAGTTTTGGGGCTTAAAGAAATACTGTCACCTTGCCCTTCTAAGGCAGTGGTCCCCAACCTTTTTGGCACCGGGGACCGGCTGCATGGAAGAAAAATTTTCCAAGGCCCGGTTGGGGGGAGGTTGGGGATGGCATGCAGGGGGTAAGCGATTTTTCGCGGGCAATTTGTCAGCGCATTATTTCTATTTATTACATTGTAGTACAAAATAAAGTTAAACCCACCATAATGCAGAATCAGTGGGAGCTTTGAGTGTGTCACTTGCCATGCTGCCTGCCACCAGATGTGGATTGTCACTTGCCACGCTGCCTGCCACCAGATTCGGATTGTCACTTGCCATGCTGCCTGCCACCAGATGTGGATTGTCACTTGCCACGCTGCCTGCCACCAGATGCGGATTGTCACTTGCCATGCTGCCTGCCACCAGATGTGGATTGTCACTTGCCACGCTGCCTGCCACTAGATGCGGATTGTCACTTGCCATGCTGCCTGCCACCAGATGTGGATTGTCACTTGCCACGCTGCCTGCCACTAGATGCGGATTGTCACTTGCCATGCTGCCTGCCACCAGATGCGGATTGTCACTTGCCATGCTGCCTGCCACCAGATGTGGTAAGGCCCCAACAGATTAAGCTAGTGCCCCCACTAGGCCCTGCTCACACTCACCCTGTCACTGGTAGTGTTGTCATACTCTGGGCTCCCCCATTAACAGTACTGTCATCTGCCCCTATTTATATCATAACCCCACATTACAGTCCTCGGTTCCGTCCCCCACACATTACAGTCCTCGGTTCCGTCCCCCACACATTACAGTCCTCGGTTCCGTCCCCCACACATTACAGTCCTCGGTTCCGTCCCCCACACATTACTGTCCTCGGTTCCATCCCCCACACATTACTGTCCTCGGTTCCATCCCCCACACTTAGGGACAGATCGGAGGGAGGCACAGCATGAGGAGAAACGTTGCAGGGAGGGAGGCGGGACAGTTCTGGATGGAGGGCCGAGGTAACAAACAGGTGATTGGCTGCTAGGATGAAGGACAGTCCTAGCAGCCAATCGCCTGTTTGATAACCTCGGGCAGCTCCGCCCTCCACCCAGAATTGTTCCGCCTCCCGCTGTCGGCTCTATGAGCGACGCAGGAGGAAGAAAAGTCTCCTTGCGGTCCGAATGGCAGAGTGCCACGGTCCGCATGTGGGGCTCTCTCATGCCGCCTGCTCGTGGCCCGGCTGCAGAAGTGCCGCGGCCCAGTAGTGGGCCGCGGACCGGGGGTTGGGGAACACTGTTCTAAGGCAAAGTGATATTATCTTTTCAAAAGCCTACTCCCCCACCGATACTCACCTAGCCAACACTTGGTAATTCTGGGTATAATAACATGACAGCACTTGGGTCTATGGGCCAATGGTTAGGATTGTATATGGTCACATGTCAGAGGTAAGGATGCAGTCAAGGGGAGTTAATTCTGATGGGCCCCCTTGCAAAGACATGGTCTATATGCCCTGAAAGCCTAACAAGCTAATAAACTCTAATCCACACACAGAGCAGGTATACAAAAAGGAAATAGAATACATAGTCCCCACTCGAAAGACTTCACTGCAACGCCTTGAGAATAAATTGCTCCAAAGTGTTTGACGCTAAAGAGGTCAGCGAGGGCTTGCTTTAAAGTTGATCTCCAGGCATCATTTTCTTTTTCTCTAATAATCTTTATTAGAGAATACCAACCTAAAAACCCTACTTATTGTCTAGTTCGTGGTCATGTAAAGCATCAAGTTTGAAGGCCTCTATCTTCTAGACTGCAGCATGGAAGGACCCTCTTGCTGATGATTTTGTCATTGCCTGGGTGATATGGACAATTCCTATTGGTTGTCCAGTGGCAAGGTCTTTTCAGGCTCCAGAAGACTGCAGTTTTGAGAGGACATCACGACAGGAAGGCCAGTCAGCGCAAGCACAGATTGCAGTATTGGTTCACCAGTTTCCATCTCTAGAAAAGGCGCCACCAAGAGACAAATGTGAGCAGGTAAAGGAGTGGGAGAGAAGCATGGGGTTATTTCCCCATAAAAGTTCACTTACTGCTCGTTACCGATATGCAAGAATCTAAATATCCATAGCCTGGTCACAATTCTATTTTGGAGACATTTTTGGGTTTAGGCAAGGAGATGAATGAACTCAATAAAAATATATAAAAAAATAAAAAAGAAGACATGCATTTTAAGCAAGGTGTTCAGCTCTTTTATCGCCTTTTCTTTTGTCTGCATCTTGAAGGACAGTTTACTGTAGAAGCCTGCTTATTTTTTTGTCAAAATCTGTTTGCCTTAAACAGAACTCTACTCTATACAGACGATTTTTTCCACAGAGTAGAATGAGCAAGGTTCAACCAAGATAATCTCTCCCGTTGGGAGACTTTCCTCTACCTATATTGCTTGTCTTGTAATTTATTCTACGTAGGAATATATAGAGAAAGTGACAGAACTTTAAAAAAAACTCAGCTTATTGCAGGAGAAGAAGGTTTTAGGTCTTTGACGTCACACAGATGAAAATCCCTGGCAACAAAAGGACTATGACCCACCCCACCCCAACACGCAGACCAGTTCCAAGACTGGCATTCCACCTGCAACAGCCGTGCATAATGAAAGAGAGATTTTGAATGACCAAAATATAACTGCACAATATAAACATATTTTCTGTTTCAGAAAAGTCCAAAATCTTTAAAAAAAACTTTTATGGTCTATATACACTACATTTCCAACACAACTGAAAGATCTTATTAAAAGTTGATTTAAAGCGGAGCTTCACCCAAAAGGGGACATTCAGCTTTAAGTCCCCCTCCCCCGCCATTTTTCTTGGGGGGGTAAAGATGAGCGGTACCTACGTTTCACAGTTATCTCCTCCTTTGGAAGTTCTCCACCCCCCTCTCTCCAGTCTTCTAGGAAACGTTACAGGTCCCAGAAGACTGCAGAATCATTCATAAAGTGCAGCAGCTTGCACATTCGCAGTGGACAGCTGGCTGTGAAGCCAGCTTCCCACAGTTAAAGCAGAGGTCCACCCAAATTTATTATTTTTTTTTTAAAAAGCCAGCAGCTACAAATACTGCAGCTGCTAACTTAAAAAAAATGGACACTTACCTATCCAGCGCGCCCACGATGTCGGCAGCCATGGCTGAGCAATCGCTCGTCTCTCGGCTGCCCCCGCTGGCATCCTCTGTGAGGGAAACAGGAAGTGAAGCGTCGCGGCTTCACTGCCTGGTTCGCGCGAGTGGCGCGGCCCATCCTCACTGGTCCCTGCTCTCTCTTGGGAACAGTGTGTTTCCCGGGAGACAGCGGGGGGAGTCTATGCCTGGAAGTGGGTGCAAATACCTGGGGGGGGGGGGGGTTCCATTTTTGGGTGGAGCTCTGCTTTAAGAAACCAGTGCAGGGAACATGAAGACTAGTCAAGAACTAGCCTGGGTGAGGATGGCTCTGTATCCCTGGACAGTGTCCTGTTATTATAAGTTAGCCGCTACAGTATTTGTAGCTACTGTCTTATAAATTATTATTTTTTTGTTTCTCCGAGTGGAGAACAATTTTAAATACTTTTAAAAATTACATTTTATAAGCGTATGGAAAAGAAGGAAAGGCTTTGACAGAATTTTTACTCCACACGGCTAGAATGTTCCTTTGCTTTTTTTCCAAACCTTTGACAAAGCTACATTATTAGTCTCTGAAATGGCCAATGCATGCCCAGTTTCCATACATATCAAATTCTACAGCCTTCTGTGTCAGTTACAGAACTTCAGAATCCTAAATTGAAACATTTAACAAAGAGCTTTTTAGAGTGAGAAATACAGTCAAGTTCCTCTGTTTCACAGCACTAAGATTAAAAAGAAATGTACACTGTTTTTCTAGATTTTATATCATACGTTTAGGGCTAAAACAGGACATTAAAGAAAAATTGGCAACAGCTGGAGATTCCCTTTTCACTAGGTTTCTAGGTCAAGTAAAAAAAAACACACACACACATATATAAAAAAAATGCTATTATGACTTCATTGCTTTCTATGCCCGTTAGGGACATTTATCCTCTTTAATTGTCCCGTTTACTGTTATGACTGAGAATGAAAAGTAAAAAAAAAAAAAAAAAAGAACATTTTGGTTGATCACAGGAACAGGGAAAGAACAGAATACTTTCAATGAAAACACCTTGGAGGGATTTTCTCGCTCCCCGTTTTGGCTATAGGACAAGAAGTGAGGGTGAAATCTCCCCAGTTAGACACGGATGGCAAAAAAAACATGTGTGGTGCATTTTGCCTCGCGTGCAATTTGGAAATGTCATAATTCTACCCACAATTCCAAATTGCACTGCAATAGAGGCCATCTGTGATTCAAAATATTCAAAGTGTGAATGGGCCCTTGTTAGTGTTTTTTCTATGGGGCCCAAAACAATTCTTCTCCTTCCAATGCAGCCCAGGAAGGTCAAAAGGTTTGCCACCCCTGCTTTAAGAGATATTCACATGGGCAATAGCTGATGACGTCATCCATGTATGTACAGTGATGCCCTACATTTAGGGTATACAGTGTGCAGTGTGCCATGAAATGCAGAGCACCGCGGCGCCTTTGCGGCCCCGGCCATTCATACAGCCAGAGCCGGCGAACCTAGAAGGAAGACCGAGTAAAGACGGAAGGGCTGGGGAGCCATGGCGGGCTCCATGTGCAGGTAAGTGTGGTGATTTACTACCGCTTTAAGAGTTTCTTATATTTTCACCCAGCACAACTCCCTTATAACTCACAAGGATGCTGCATTACACTGTCAAAGTTGTTACTTTCTATAAAAGGAATCAGCAACCGGTCATGAATCAGTCGGCTGCTTTAATGACTAACATGGAGGGCCTGTATAAAGGAGGTACATTTGTACACCTAATGCTTTGCCGCTGTATAGCCTGATGACAGGTTATTTTTATGCTAAACTTTGTAGTTGCTGCAGAATTCAATAAAGTTACAATGAATTTTCAAATTACCATGTACCACTACCTAACAATTGTGAGGCACCCACAATATTGCCTTCCGACTCATGCAAGATTTATGATCATGCAGTAAAAAGATCATTCTGTGTTCTTAAAGGAAACCTGCAGCAAAGAAATATGGGGCCAACACTGGAGAACTCGTTCTTCTAAAAAAAACACTACCTGTCTGATTGTCTCTAGCCTCATTAATTTAAATATCTAAACCCAAGAACAAAAATGTGTGGTATTGCAGCTTACCAGTACTTAAAGTGGTATTAAAGGGGTCATAAAGGTTCGTTTTTTATTTTCAAAATAGTTTCCTTTAAGCTAGTGCATTGTTGGTTCACTTACCTTTTCCTTCCATTTCCCTTCTAAATGTTTTTTTTTCTTTGTTTTCTTTGTCTGAATTTATCACTTCCTGTTCCTCCTCAGTAAGCTGTTCTGGCTGACTAACCCCCATCCAGAACGACTCAGGTGATGGGGGCAAGCTTACTGAGGAGAAACAGGAAGTGAGAAATTCAGACAAAAAAAACATTTAGAAGGGAAATCGAAGGAAAAGGTAAGTGAACCAACAATGCACTAGCTTAAATGAACCCATTTAGAAAATAAAAAACAAACCTTTACAACCCCTTTAGTTCCCATTCACACAGGTCCGACTTTGGATCTGACTTCAAGTTACCCCAAGTCGCCCCTAGTTACCTCAAGTCGTGCTGCATGAAGAAATCAATGTAAGTGAATGGAGCCGTCTTAATGCACACTACTGCAGTCGCTCCGAGTTGAAAAAAAGGTTCCTGTACTACTTCAATCCGACTTGTACCCATTGATTTCAATGGAAGTCGTCTCCAAGTCGGATGCCCGTTTTCAGGTCCCCTGCCAACACTCGCCCCCCCCCCAGAAAGACGCTTGGCCTAGGCGCACCGTTGCGTGCTTGCTCCCAGTCTGCTGTGCTATGTGTCTATAAGACACAAAGCAGCGACTCACTCCTATCCTCCCCCCATTTTCTCCTCATTAGCTCACGGATTATGATTGACAGCAGTGGGGGCCAACAAGGAGGTAAAGTCCCGGGATAGCTAAGGCTATCGTCAACATTACTGGATCAGAGGGGGCTCAGGTAAGGATTGGGGATAGGGGAGGATTTTTACCTTCATGCATAGAATTTATGAAGGTAAAAAATCTTCAGCCTTTAGAACCACTTTATATGTGGTGGTTGAATTTTTTATTTAATTTTTTCTGGCTAAGATTGTTTTTTGCAAGTACACTTTTACCAGAATTAAAAAGTGTCCTTACACTTCCCTCTGTACTGAACTAAAATCTCAAAGTTATCAGGTGGCCCAGTTACCTTCTGTGGACTACAGAAGACCTCCCATTGTAATGGACAAGAGGGGGTGTTTGGAATCCAAATTAGGGGCACGGTCTGGGATGATAATCACGGTTCCTCTATACAGTACAGTGCCTATAAAATTAAAAATTATTGTGGCCATCACATATGTGTACTGGTAAGCTACAATATAATATTTATTTTTATTTATATATTAAAATGCTTATTGAGAGTGCAGTCTTTACCCGAGGGCCTCGATGCGCTCAATATTACATATTGTCTTTGGTTTTTAGATGCACTCTAATACTTTCTGTGACCCAGATACGCATGCATCAAGTTAAATCAAAGCTTCCAATATGCATAATAGTTCCAGATCAGCAACTCAAAGCACTTGTCATTGATGATCAGCAGGACAATCAGACAATGAAGTTCTGAAGACAGCAGCTGCCATATTTTTTCATGCCAGGTCTTTTTTAAACCTGAATTCTAGGTATGGATGGATAGTTTTGCATAGTTACATTGTCCAGCTTGGACCAAGGAAAATATGCATGCGCCATACCTGGCCAATCCCTATGGAATCTGGAAACTACTGTAGTAGGCACCGCTACTACAATGCATGCAGCTGGCTTCTGTGCTCTGCTGCATAGTGAACACTGGAGTCGCTCGCTCAGCACAGGCACCATTCAGAGAACACTTTTCATTCTCTCAATGAATGCAAAGTGTTCTCTGACTTGACAAGGTAGTGTGGTGGGGGGGCGGTGAGAACACAATCTCAAGGACAGCCGTTCCACACAGGACCTAGAAGACAAGGGCAAAAAGGTGATATTTCGATTTCATGGGGATCGGTCAGGTAAGGTACATGAATAATTGCATTCTCTCAATGAATGCAAAGTGTTCTCCGACACCCTACCTACTGTAAATTTCAGCTTTAAAACCCAATCCTATGCTTGCCAAGGCAGTAAGCCTTTTAGAGCCATTTATTTAAAACCAGCATACAGATGTTTCAAGCTTCAACCAAAACATAATTAAACGTTTTCTATCCTTGTGCTAGGTATACGTTATTAAATCACATAAGTGACACAATAAAAAGCAGGGCTGTGGAGTCGGTAGATAAATGTTCCGACTCCTCAGTTTTATGTACTTCCGACTCCGACTCCCTGACTCCGACTCCTCTGTATTAATATGCGAATGTATTTTATACATTCCTTGAGGGAAAGAAACGCAACCTACCACAGGACTGCTGGCTGGGAAGCCAACAGTCTACTGTATTGCACAGTTTAAGCAAAAGACAAACACAATGAAAACAAAGCTTTATTAATTTTTTTTTATTAATCAATCAATCAAGTGGCTGGATAGTAGCAGCAGGCATAAACATCAGGAACAGGATCTTTACCAGTTCAAAAATAGAAACCACATTATTTGGTTGTTTTAGAACAAAAACAAAGCTCATCTATAATGAACCAAAAACAAAATCTGTAAAACCTAGAAATGGTTTATATTAATCTTGAAATGTAGTTATAGGCTTAGCAAATGCAAATCAATTGAATGTAGAGTTCTAAGGAAGAGAATTGCCTCTGCCAGATCCTCTTTCATAGAGGCTCTTAAGTCAGACTTTATTATTTTTAGGGCTGAAAATAATCTTAGAGAGGTAGTTGGGCTGCTGCTTTCTCCTTTTTGTGCTTATCTGCTGCTGAAGATAGGGCAGTGGGAGGATCCAGGAAGGGGCATTTATTCTAAAACATGATTTTCCTAGGAGAATCCCATAGTCATGTTTAAAGTTTAAGCCAACAATCGGAGTTTACAAGTTTTTATAGCCTTAGCTAAATGACAGCAGTTTTTCCAATGGTTTACAGCTTCAGTCTTGAACTATTGGCCCTCCATTCCCTTCACTTATACAAGTGTCTCACTCTCTAGTCCTGCAAAAAACATATTTATTTAATCCCTTAGCAGTGAGAGGCTAGGTTACACATGGACGCTGCGTTCCCTGTAAAAGCAGAACACAACACTATGGAAAGTATAAGTATTGCAGCTCCTAATTGTGCGTTGCGTGCCATATAGTGAAGCACATGAAAAGCATGCTTCTTCACGGTCACTTAACGTGTTCGTTTTGCGGTTACATGAGGCACTGCATGCATTGGTCTTTATTCTTACAGTAGAGAAGTCATTAATTATAACTTTTTGTGAATTGGGACATTTAAACTTGCTTTTTTTTTTTTATTCCAATCTAAATTTAGTAGGAGTCGGAGTCGGTGCATTGTTTTCCGACTCCAGGTACCCAAAATTTCCCCCGACTCCGACTCCACAGCCCTGATAAAAAGTGCATTAAACATGAACTCATCCTAAATTAACATATCTGTGCAAATAAAGTCTATATAAATTGTGTAAACACTTTGCAAAAAATGGTTTAAAAAAATATATAAAGTGCAAGAAGGTGCTCAGATTTTCTAAACATCAATAGTTTCTCTTCCTTTGCTGTGAAGGATCGATAAGGCGTGCCCAAAGGGAATCACCACATAAATGAGCTCCTTACCAGCTGCTCTGTTCCCACAAGGAGATCATTAGATGTATTACTGCATAGCAGGCATATACACCATGATCTTACATGCAGTAGTACCAATTTTATTACAATTATAAAATCACACTTACAATTTTAAGGAATTACAAAGCATGTGTTACAAACAACCAGCAGGGTCCAAGCGGTCAGGCCGACTTGAGGCATAACATCACACGAGGGCTCCTCCCAACGCGTTTCTCTGCAACTACAATTTATATGTTTTTTTTGCACAGATATATTAACTTAGGACGAGTTCATCATATGTTTAATGCACTTTTATTATGTCTCTTATGTAATTAACTTATTTCAAGCACAAGGATTGCAAACTTTTAATTATTGTTTGGTTGCAGCTTATTACACATCCTACTCGGATTAATTTAGATGCTGCCGTCTGTTTGATTTAATTGAGTTTTAATGTATTTGTTTTATTTTGTTTATTTCACTAAGGTTTGCAGTTATTTTTTTGCAAGGGCATGAACATTATCTTGGGTTTAGTACAGCGTTTATCAATTCCAGTGCTCAAGGCGCCCCAATAGGTCACGTTTTAAGGCTTTCCATTATTTTGCACAGGGGATTTGATCAGTTTCACTGCCTTAGCAATTACCACAGACATTGAGGGAAATCCTGAAAACATGACCTGTTGGGGCGTCTTGAGGACTGGAGTTGAGAAACACTGGTTTAGTAATACAGCTGTTTCAGGCTAGCCATGTACAACTGGCTGCTCTAGCCTTGTACAATTGGCTGCCGTTATAAAATTACGCTTCAAGCCATAATCTGCTTATATCTTATCAAAGGGATGGAAGAGAGTTCATAATTAAGAAGTGAGATATCAGGTCAGGAGGTATATTCCAGCATCTTAAATGTTACAAAGTTCAACTGCAAGGCTGGAAAACAATAATAAATAACCAATTAATTTAGCACTGTACTGTAAGAGATTTGCATTTAAAAACAGGTGGTCTGAAAAGTTTTTTTACTGCAACACCTTGTGACCAACCCACCGAACACCCAGTGGCTGGGTGCAGGTAAAATACATCTTGCTCTACTTGTTTTCGTTAAGGCTGCAGTCACACCTGAGCGTTTCAAAGTTGCGTGTTTTTACCACGTTTTATATTTTGTACAGGTCCCCAATGTAAAAAGCAGAAAAACATGTGTAATCTGTCCCAAAGAAGCTCATGTTCTTTTTTTGAGCTTAAGGCGTTTTTCAGGCGTGTTGCTTCAGGTGACAAGCCGCTCAGACTTGAACAGGTGCCATTAAAATGAAAGGGATTTTGCTTGTTAGGAGTTTTTCCATGCGTTTTATGAGCTGAAAATCACTCAGGTATGAATGCTGCCTTAATGTTTCTATATTCATTTCACTAGTCTCTCTACACAGAGAAAAGTCTATCAGCTAAGGGACACTAGCAAAAAGCTTAGGCCTACCTGGTGGAAGAGGTTATACAAGGTATAAAGCAGGGGTGCCCAACCAGTGGCCCTCGGAGCCCTCATGTGACCCGCAACCTCCTGCTCTGGGATGGAATAGAACAGAACACGGTTATTAACCACTTCAATACCGGGCTTTTATACACACCTCATTACCGGGCCTATTCTGGCACTTCTCTCCTACATGTAAATATCATTATTATTTTGCTAGAAAATTACGCAGAACCCCCAAATATTATATATGTTTTTTTAGCAGACACCCTAGGGAATAAAACGACGGTCATTGCAACGTTTTATCTTGCACGGTATTTGCGCAATAATTTTTCAAACGCCCTTTTTTTGGAAAAAAATTGTTTCATGAATTAAAAAAATAACAAAACAGAAAAGTTAGCCCAATTTTTTTGTATAATGTGAAAGATTATGTTACACCGAGTAAATAGATACCGAACATGTCACGCTTTAAAATTGTGCATACTCATGGAATGGCGCCAAACTTCGGTACTTAAAAATCTCCATAGGCAACGCTTTAATTTTTTTTTACAGGTTACCAGTTTAGATTTAAAGAGTAGATCTAGTTCTAGATTTGTTGCTGGCACTCTAACGCACGCAGCGATACCTCACATATGTGGTTTAAACGGCGTTCACATATGTTGGCGGGACTTACGTGTGCGTTCGCTACTGCGCGCGAGCTACCGGGGACAGGGGCCTTATTTTTTTCTTTTTTTACACTTCTTTTCTAATTTTTTTTTTTTTTACTTTTATTCCTATTACAAGGAATGTAAACATCCCTTGTAATAGGAAATGTGTGTGACAGGTCCTCTTTATGGAGAGATGCGGGGTCAATAAGACCCTGCATCTCTCCTCCAGGCTGGAAACCATGAGATCGGTGAAAAAAAATTCACTGATCTCATGAATACTGTTGCTTACTAGCCGCAATCGCGGCTTTGTTTACTTACGGGGACCCAGGCGTGACGTCATCACATCGCGCCCGGGTCCTCCGACGGTCATAGAGATGACTGGTGACCATCTGGTCACCAGTCATCTCTATGCTTCCTGCGAGCGCCGGACGATTCTTTCTCCGGGCCCCCGATGGCACGGGAGAGCCCGGAGAAGCACCGGATGGCGGCGGGAGGGGGGGATGTCCCCTCCCGCCGCCTGTAAGAACGATCAAGCGGCGGAACCGCCGCTATGATCGTTCTTATGCTGCGCAGAATCGCCGGCAGAACAAAAGGATATCTGGATGATGCCTCTAGCTGCAGGCATCATTCAGATATCCACCCGCAAAGACCAGGACGTCATTTGACGTCCACCCAGGATGGGAGATCCCATCTGTGGACGTCAAATGACAATGGGCGGGTATTGAAGTGGTTAAAGGTCCGTTTATTACTAAAATCACAGTGCATATATAGGCAATTGCATATATTTTCTGCAGTGGTTACTGGGCTGCTTTAAAACTGATCTGCAGGTGCAGAGCAGTTCACCTGTGGGTTACCTGCGCTGAGCCATAGACTTCTGTTATTACCTGCGAGTTTGTGAGCTTTCTGAAAGTGCACCAAACCTGCAGAATATAATAGAAGTCTATTGCAAAGTGCAGGAAAGCCAAAAAGGTACACTGCGTTGCACCCGCAGTGCGGGTAAACCGCAGCGCATCAGTGAGAAAGCAGCCTTGGGCCCCTTTCACACAGTCAGTCCGACAGTCCGCACAATTGTACCCTCCATTCACCTCTAAGTAGTGGCAGACATAAACGGACTTGTGTCCTACCTCCAATACGATCTGCTAAAAAGTAAAAGTGGGCCGTGTCAGTGTCCGCTCTGCATGCAGAGCAGACACGGACATACCATCCATGCTCCGCTCATTGTGGTCTGCGACCGGTCACCAAGTCGCTTAAGTGGCCCTCGTTTTTCAAAAGGTTGGGCACCCCTGGTATAAAGCTTTGTGTGGCTTTGCCAGTGTCCAATCATCTGAACATGTAGCATTAAACCAGGGGCGGACTGACAACTCATGGGGCCCCCGGGCAATAGAAGATTATGGGGCCCCTGGGCTTACAGATGGCCACCACACCAGGAGGCAGTGCAGAGGCGGGGCAGCTAAAATCTCAGGATTTTCACATCAAAAGCATGTTGGTTTCGGACATATCAGGGACAAATGTAAAAAAAAAATACTGTCCCTGGTTTTACTGAGCCTGGCAACCCTAATGGGGCCCCCTAGTGGCATGGGGCCCTTGGGCAGTGCCCGAGTGACTTAATGGTCAGTCCGCCCCTGCATTAAACCCATCTGTTAGGAAGGCCCTCCGTCTTGTATTGTATGTTAAAGAAATAGCATTTGTGAAAGCAAGATCAGAACTCCTGATGCATATACTTGTTACAAATCAGTGACTCACAAGTACTGAAGTCACTGCTTCTATATGACAAGTAGCAAGCATTTTCAAAAGCCAGGGTCTGTAATGGCACCGTACACTTTACTATCATAGTATAGATTTCCAAAGGTAAAAGAGCACTTTTCATTAGAATTTTTTTTATTTTGCATGATTTACAACAGGGGTCTCAAACCTTTTAAAACAAAGAGCCAGTTTACAATCCTTCAAACTTTAGGGGGGGGGCGCACTGTGGCCAGTGGGAGAAGAAAATGTCCTGCTGTCAGTGGGAGTAAACAAAGAGGAATAGCGCCCCATCATTGCTGCCAAGGGGAGGAATAGCGCCCCATCATTGCTGCCAAGGGGAGGAATAGCGCCCCATCATTGCTGCCAAGGGGAGGAATAGTGCCCCATCATTGCTGCCAAGGGGAGGAATAGCGCCCCATCATTGCTGCCAAGGGGAGGAATAGCGCCCCATCATTGCTGCCAAGGGGAGGAATAGCGCCCCATCATTGCTGCCAAGGGGAGGAATAGCGCCCCATCATTGCTGCCAAGGGGAGGAATAGCGTCCCATCATTGCTGCCAAGGGGAGGAATAGCGCCCCATCATTGCTGCCAAGGGGAGGAATAGCGCCCCATCATTGCTGCCAAGGGGAGGAATAGCGCCACATCATTGCTGCCAAGGGAAGGAATAGCGCCCCATCATTGCTGCCAAGGGGAGGAATAGCGCCCCATCATTGCTGCCAAGGGGAGGAATAGCGGCCCATCATTGCTGTTAGTGACAGAAACTATGTCAGCAGCAATGGGGGGGGGGGGGGGGAGATAATGCCACAAGGACTGAATAAAAGCGAGCAAAGGGCCAGAGTTTGGAGATCACTGGTTTAGAAACTTTGAAATATTTGTATAAAATACTTATTTTACAAATAAACATAAGTTACATAACACTTTCAGGCACCATAGACACATGCACAACTTTTTTCACACGACGTTTGGGTTCCATTAGGAATTAATCCCAATGCAAGTGCGATGCGCGTGTCCACACACGCAGAAAGGCACATTTCTGCGGGCATTCCTGGAATGCCAAGGTGCGATTGGGACCTTGCATGGTTTTGTTTACAAAGCATTCTGGATTTTATAAAACAAACTGCCACGGTGTTAATCCACTGGTTAAAGTGGAGTTTCCATCCCAAATTTTTTTTCATTATTCTGCGCATTAGACCTAAAAAAATATATATTTTACTCATCTGGAAATGCCTGTTGCTATGCGGTCCCACGAAATCGGCCTTTGGAATCACCTAGGATTCTGACATCATCTCCCTCTAATGCTCCTGGTAAATGTGTGTCATCATTTCCCAGGATGCAGTGCGCTACCCAATTATCACTCACCATCCACGACTTCCAGTAAGTGCTTGTGGGCTTCACAATGCCCACAAGCAAAATGATAACGGTGTGGACATAGTTTTATAAACTATGGGCCAGATCCACGTAGATCGGCGTAATTTTAAGCAGGCGTAGCGTATCGTAGTTACGATACGCCGCCGCTACTTTGAGAGGCAAGTGCTGTATTCACAAAGCACTTGCGTCTAAAGTTACGGCGGCGTAGCGTAAATGTGTCGGCGTAAGGGCGCGGAATTCAAATGACAAAGATGTGGGCGTGTTTTATGTTAATTCAACTTGACCCCACGTAAATGACGTTTTTTTTGAATGGCGCATGCGCCGTCCGTGAGGGTATCCCAGTGCGCATGCTCGAAATCACGTCGCAAATAGTTAATGCTTTCGACGTGAACGGAATTTACGCAAAGCCCTATTCGCGAACGTTTTACGCAAACGACGTACACGACGGAAAATTTGACGCTGGTCCGACGTCCATACTTAACATTGCGTACGCCTCATAGACCCAGGGGTAACATTCTGCCGAAAAAAGCCTTACGTAAAGAAAAATTTGCCGGACGTACGTTCTGAGAATCGGCGTATCTAGCTAATTTGCATACTCTACGCGGAAATCAACAGAAGCGCCACCTAGCGGCCAGCGTAAATATGCACCCAAGATCCAACGGCGTACTAAGACGTACGTCAGTCGGATCTAGCCCACATTCAGGCGTATCTTGTTTTGTGGATGCAAAACAAAGATACAACGGGGCATCCTAGAAGTTATGCGGCGTATCAATAGATACGCCGACGTAACTTCTTTGTGGATCTGGCCCTCTCTTTTTTGAATAACTATGCGGAGCGGCGGCGGATTGTAAAATAGTAAGTGACCGGATTTATATTATAAAAACGCAGGATGAAAGGACATACATTTAAAAAATGCTAATTGTGGTTGGAACGACGCTTTAAGGTGTAAATCAGACTGCTCATGAACAGCTTCTTAAAGCGGAGGTTCACCCGCACATGACACTTTTTCCCCCCTAGATGGATGCTCGTTTTCTCTAGGGGATCGGCTAGTTGTTTTAAAATATGATCCGTACTTACCGTTTACGAGATGCATCTTCTCCGCCGCTTCCAGGTATGGGCTGCGGGACTGGGCGTTCCTATTTTGATTGACAGTCTTCCGAGAGGCTTCCGACGGTCGCATCCATCGCGTCACGATTTTCCGAAAGAAGCCGAACGTCGGTGCGCAGGCGCAGTATAGAGCCGCACCGACATTCGGCTTCTTTCGGCTACTAGTGACGCGATGGATGCGACCGTCGGAAGCCTCTCGGAAGACTGTCAATCAAGAAGGAACGCCCGCTCCCGAAGACCCATACCCGGAAGCGACGGAGGAGATGCATCTCGAAAACGGTAAGTACGGATCATATTTTAAAACAACTAGTCGATTCCCCTAGACAAAACGAGCATCCATCTAAGGGGAAAAGATAAAAAAAAAACATAATTGGGTGAACTCCCGCTTTAAACAGAGCCCCAAGTACATGAAATATGATATAAAAGGAGCAGGCGATGCGCTGCCTGCAACCTCTACAATCCATAAGAATAAGCAGGCAGGAACATTGTATCAATATTCAGCATTACATCATACATTTGTGACATAATAGCTTTGCTTTCCTGGACAACTCTGAGGGCCCACTGTGGTGCACCATCCAAGGAATAACATGGGTGTTGCTTTGCCTAATGCTACAACCAAAATGTTTACACTCATCTGTAGCATGCAGTTGACAGGCTAAGGAGCTGTGGTGGTGTGGGCACACTCAAAATTCCTCTACTGAGTGGGTTCCAAGAAAAAAAAATAGACCAAAATAGAGAAGAGGGTATATAAGAAATTAAAAACAATCCCTGCCTATGTAGCAGACTTCTACACTACTTTGCTGGGGGAGGGGAAAGGGGTCTTCCTCTGACACTTTTAGGTCTATTTTTAGTACAGCAGTTACCTGACATAAACATACCTGTTGGTTGCAAGTGGTAAAATTGAAACATTCAAGTATTATTCCATAGTTACTGGTATATAAATAAATAAAAAAGTAAAATGTGCCGTTTTGACAGTAGTAAAAAAAATGAACACATTCAGTTGAAAAAAAATAAAAAGGTAACTCACGTCTCTGTAGTAACCAACTAAAAACCCAGTTCCGACATTCGATTCCACCTGCCAACCGAGGTTAAGAAGGGAGCTGAAACTGGTTAAACTAGACCAAGGCTTGCTACATAAAGCATAAAAAGGGAAGTACAGTAGATCTCAAGTTTCCACATGTTTGCTGAATAGCAACCTTCACAAGAAGTGGGCAGGAAGTTTTGCACTCTCAGAGTCTAAAGATTTAGAAACCGCTTTCCTAACATAGTACAGCCCAGGATAAACAGTAGTGACCGAGGAGGATGCTACTAATCATACGCCAACGTACACACCAATCACAAACATAAAAGCATGTATAGTAAACTGTTCAGTACTCTTCACATACCCACCGAAAATCAGTCTTTAAAAGTATGCAAGCGTGATTTGTCTGGTGACTTTACAAGTTGCAGCATGTTCCGTTCAAGACACCAACATAAATATCTAAACTTCTGCATTTCTAATCTGCAACAGAGATGAGGGGTGGACAGACACAACTGCAGGCTTGGCCAAAAAAAAACAAAAAAAAGGGAAGTATTCTCGGAATGAAGCCAGAGTGGTCAGAAAGCGTTAAAAGCGAGTCACTCCTGTTATAAGAAAAGGCTTTACCTACCCTAAGAAGCAAATACATTTTGTGTCACTGTGTAAACAACTAACATGTGTCAGACACACAAACAATATTTCATTATTAATGCCATGTAACTATAGTACATACTTTCCACTTCTAAATGTAGCTGGAAAACACAGATACAAAAAGAGACTGTTTTTTTCACAGACAGGAGGCTGTGAGCTGAGATTAGACCTGGCTTCTGTTATTTTTCCTACTGTATAAGAACATTTATCCTGTTCCCCTGAATACTCTCCCTGCCCATTAGGATAATAGTTCTTTGATGTAGAAAAGTGGTGGGAAACAAACACCCCCCTATTCTGAGGCCAAGCCTTTTCATCCCCGGCAACGGAAAGAATTCATTTGCACGCTGTTCATCCCTATCCTATACTCTACCTATCTAAACAGACAAACCACAGAGCCCCACCAGCAATCTGCACGTGGAGTCCCCATACACAGCACAGGGGGATGAAAGTAGCTCTGTTTCCCATAGCAAGCAATCATGTTATAGAGTTTCTCCACATAAGAAAGTTTGTTTAAAAACCACTTTGTTACTGAGCCTGTTTTTCAGATTCAGTGTTTACGAGACTAAAACAGTTTTTTTTGCTAGAATATTACTTAAAACCCCCAAACATTATATATATATATTTTTTTTTCTAACACCCTAGAGAATAAAATGGCAGTCATTGCAATACTTTTTGTCACACCGTATTTGCGCAGCGGTCTTACAAGCGCACTTTTTTTGGAAAAAAAACACTTTTTTGAATTAAAAAATAAGACAATACATTTTTCCCAATTTTTTTATATATTGTGAAAGATAATGTTACGCCGAGTAAAATGATACCCAACATGTCATGCTTAAAAATTGCGCTTGTGGCATGGCGTCAAACTTTCACCCTTAAAAATCTCGATAGGCGACGTTTAAAAAATTCTACAGGTTGCATTTTTTGAGCTACAGAGTAGGCCTAGGGCTATAATTATTGCTCTCGCTCTAACGATCGCGGCGATACCTCACTTGTGTGATTTGAACACCGTTTTCATATGCGGGCGCTACTCGCGTAAGCGTTCGCTTCTGCGCGCGAGCTCGTCGGGACGGGTCGCTTTAAAAAATTTTTTGGTTTGTTTCTTATTTATTTTTATTTAATTACTTTTTACACTGAAAAAAAAAAAAAAAATTTGATCACTTTTATTCCTATTATAAGGAATGTAAACATCCCTTGTAATAGAAAAAAGCATGACAGGTCCTCTTAAATATGAGATCTGGGGTCAAAAAGACCTCAGATCTCATATTTAGACAAAAATGCAAGAAAAAAAAAAAAAAATGGAAATGTCATTTTTTCAAATGACAAAAAAAAAAAAATGTTGCTTTAAGACGCTGGGCGGGACTGACGTTTTGACGTCACTTCCGCCCAGCAGAGCTATGGGGACGGGTGAAGGAGATTTTTCCTTCACTCGTAACCCCGCTCAGCTGCCGAACGGTCCCGATTTCCTCCGCCGCTACCGACGGCTCTGGTAAGCGGCGGAGGGCGCGGGACAGCGGCGGGCCCCCTCTCCCGCCACCGATAACGGCGATCTTGCGGCGAATCCGCCGCGGAGACCACCGTTATCGTGTACAGGACCGTCGGCACTAAAGATGGATACCTCAGTTGTGGCAGCAGCTGCTGCCGTTACTGAGATATCCATCTTTAAACACAGGACGTATTTTGACTATGGGCTGGAAACCAAGTGGTTAAAGAGACCCTTCCAACTTAAACTGCAGGAAAGAGCACAGAAAAATGTGGTATTGTAAAGCCCAAAGCCATGTTGACTTCCTTTTTTATGATTATTTTTTTTTTTATGGATAAGCTGACCCAAACAATTTCCTTTACTACCTGCTGAAACCGCTGTCAGCGATGTACATGCTGTTTGCACATAACACTACAACGAGCTGAGAAAATTAAGTTCAATGATTCCGAGCATGCGTGTTTTTTTTTTTTTTTGCGCGTCAGAATTGCATACAGACGATTGGAATTTCCGACAAGAACTTTTCCAGTCGGAAAATTTGAGAACCAGCTCTCAAATTTTTCTTGTCGGAAATTCCGACAGAAAAAGTCAGATGGAGCCTACACACGGTCAGGATTTCAAACCAAAAGCTCACATCGAACTTTTCTTGTTGGAAATTCCGACCGTGTGTACGCGGCATAAGACAGGATAAATGGGTTGGTTGCAGGCTGGTCAGTGAGTTGAGCTGGGAATTTCTTTGGTTTGGTATTGCGTGCATTGCCCTTTTATGTGCTCCTTGCTGCAAAGGCCAGTTATAGGCGATGGCAGCGGCCATTTGTTTGTAGCGCCGTATTCCAGCAGTGTTACGGGGACCCCCCCCATTCTGCTGCCAGGAGACAGGAAGCCTTGTATTTTTTCACTGAATTTAAAGGATCACTAAAGGAAAATATTTTTTTAGCTAAATAGCTTCCTTTACCTTACTGCAGTCCTAGTTTCATGTCCTCATTGTTCGTTTTTGCTTTGAAGTTGCTGTAATTCTGCTGTGATCTCCACACTTCCTGCTTGTCTGGCTCCTTATGAAAAATCTCATGGCAGCTTTTCACTGTGGTCCAAGCTGTGTGTCTAAAACTCCTCAGAACCAATCGGATTCATTTTAAAAACAAAACACTGCCCTGGATTTTTTTGTTTTTGTTCTGTGTCTCTCTCTACTTCACAGAAACATGAAACCAGTTTAAAAGTGAAAGTGAAACTAGAGGTACATTATATGATTGATTTTTATCTATTTTTAATCATTTTTAAAAGGAATCAGTTAACTTTTATGTCTCTATACCCTGTAAACAGTCATTTCAGCAAAAAAAAAAAAAATCCTTTAGTGACCCTTTAAGGCTTCCTCTGATTGGCTGAGGTGGAGAGGCTGGCAGACGACATCAAAATCTGCAACTTCGTCAAGGAAAAAAAAGACAAAAAAAAAATTGCCGAGTTTAAAGACCAAAATTTCCTGCCTCACTGGTAGTTCTTACACATATTACTTTACAGAACACAACATGCAGACAGTTTAAAATGAGAAATATAGGAGAACATACAGCGAGTATGGAAATGTTTATGTTCTTTTAGATGTGGCCTTCACATTTTAAATGCTTTCCGTTTCATATTTGTATTACTGTACTTCATTAAATACACAGACATGTAGATAAGCCACTAGAGGGAGATTCATTTCTTTGTCAACACTTACCCTCCTTGGATAGTGGCTTTTTTTTCTCAGCAACCACATCGAGTCAGACCTGACAGAATCAATTTAAAGGGTTTGTAAAGCCTCAGGGTTTTTCACCTTAAGTGATTATAAGCCTTCATTTTATTTTTTGTTATTTAAAATAACAAACATGTCATACTTACCTCCACTGTGCAGCTCATTTTGCAAGAGTGGCCCTGACCGTCCTCTTCTGGGGTCCCTTGGCTGCTCTCGTAGTTCCTCCTCGCAGATAACCCCCTAAGAGAAGCGCTCTCCCAGGGGGTTACCGAGTCCAGCATTCAGCGTCCATAGACACGAATACCAGACTCGGCCCAGTATCACTGGATTTGAATGACAGCAGTGGGAGCCAATGTCTGCGCTGCTATCAATCTATCTAATCAAGAGTCGGGACCCCGTGCAGAGAGGGACATCGCGTCTCCGCTGAGGGAAATACAGGCTCAGGTAAGTAAAAGGGGGGGGGGGGGGGGGGGGGGGGGGGGGGGGGGGGGGCGGGGGGCTGCTAGAAGTTTTTTCACCTTGATGCATAGGATGCGACAGGGAACGAGCACACCAGCTCCAGCCGGTGTGTCGGGTCCTGATTGGATAGATTGATAGCAACGCAGCCATTGGCTCCCACTGCTGTCAATCAAATCCAATGACGCAGCAGCTGGGGCCAAGTCATGCTGTCTGACAGTCGCAGCAGCAGGACACGGGAGCGCACCCACACAAGTGCCCGAGGGAGAGCGGCCCTCCAACAGAGCACTCGAGGAGAGGAGGAGCCAGGAGCGCTGCTGAGGGACCCCAGAAGAGGAGAAACAGGGCTGCTCTGTGCAAAACCATTCGATGAAGGGATTAATGTCATTAGAAAATTTCACTTGCTTTTAACATAACATTTTTAAAATGAAGGCAATTTCTGAATAGAAACCATGTCTGAAAATTGATTAGATCGAAAAATGTTTACTATTCTGCTTGAATTTTCTCATCACTGCGATTGACCCCATTAATGATTAGAAAATCGAACAATTGTTCTTAAAATTAAAATCTTTGCAGGAAAAATGTGTTTGTGCATGGCTTTTATCCAGCTTCCTGCCTATGACAAGGGAGTCTGCCATGCATAATATTTTATTACAATCCTGTCTGCAAAATGGCATTATTAGGTCTTTTTTTTTTTACATTTACAACCACTTCAATGCCAGGCACTTTCACCCCTTCCCGCCCAGGACAATTTTCAGCTTTTAGCTCTGCTGCAATTTGAATGACAATTGCGTGGTCATGCTACACTGTATCCAAATACAATTTTTATCATTTTGTTTCCACAAATAGAGCTTTCTTTTGGTAGGATTTGATCACGTCTGCGGTTTTTATTTTTTGATAAACAAACTAAACTAAAAATTAGTTTTCTCCTTCACTTACGGGCACTAATGAGGCAGCACTGATGGGCGTTGAGGATGCATCAATATGTAGAATTGACGGGCACTGATAGGCAGCACTGATGGGCACCAATAGGTGGCACTGATGGGCAGCAGTGATGGGCACTGACTGGCACTGCCAGACTTTATGGTGCACCGACTGGCAGCTTATGGGCACTTTTTAGCAGCATCTGATGGCAATGTGCTGATTATCAGCACAGACCCCCCCCCCCCTCTGACAGGGAGAGCTACCGATCGGCTCTCCCTGTCAGCGTGAACCGAGGAATGCCGTTTACCTGCACCTCCTGGTTCATGCGATGAGCTGATCACGTGATGTGGCGTGGCGTGTCAGACTGACACGCCGCACTCGCAATCACAGCGGGCGCGCCAGCATGTTATCCTTCTGGACGTCATACAACGCCCAGTCAGGATAACAGAAACACTTCCCGGACGTTAATCTTCTATAGGCCGGGCAGGAAGTGGTTAAATAAAAATTTTGATCTCTGAATGTACCAGATTTAAACTCTAATAGTATATACAGTAGATCTCTTCAATTTGTTATTTTCAGTGGATTAGATATTTTGTTCCCTAACCATATAACTGGTTATTTATATTTACCACTGCAAGAGATATTGAACAATAAATGGTCTTAAACTTTACATACCAACTATATACCAAACTTTTAGGTTTTTATCCAAATAATCGATTAGTCGAAGCCATTAAAAACCGCCAACTAATCAATTATTAAAATAATCGTTAGTTGTAGCCCTAGATAACACCCATATTATATTTGTTACATGTTCTCAATCACAACTTAAATATAACCTGCTTATCATTTTAGATGCTAATTAAAATTTCTTAAAAATCCCACTGTCTGTACTACAGCTGGCCATACATGGATCGCAATTAAGCTGGTTAAGCAAGGGTTGGCTGAATTTCAATCCATGTATGGGCAGGCACTGAGGTTGTACTGATCGACTTCTGTACAACCACCCGGTCTGGGTTTCCCCTGCTTGATCAGTGCTGCCGGATAGCCGGCAGCACTGATAAATGTGTTCCGACAGCAGAGAAAAGTCTATCCACTGTCAGATTACAATGGCTCAGCTAGAGGATTTCCCCATTCACATAAAATGTGTGGATGGGGGGAAAATTAGGTCAGATTTTTTTATTCATCCGCTGGTGAAAGTGGATGTAAACCCTCACATATACCCAGTGAAGTGAACTGCCTCAGATGATATACAGGGATGAAACAAATCTCCCTACATCATAGTTCTACAAAATCTGGGCGCCAGGTCGCAATTGCGACAATTAGCGACCTGGGGAAGGAAGCATAGGCCTGCAGAAGGCCGCAAAGCCGCAGCCTTAATTACCGGCCCGCACGGCGGGGGAGGTGGGGGGCACACGTAGACACAGGGTACCCCATCCTGTGTCTCCTTGCGCCCCACCTCCCCCACCGTGCGATCGCGTCGGGCCGTGCCGGCCAGTAATTGAGGCTGAGGCTTTGTGGCCTTCTGCAGGCCTATGCAGGAGATGGTTAGAGACTGCAGACGCGATGCAGGAGATGGTTAGAGACTGCAGACGCGATGCAGGAGATGGTTAGAGACTGCAGACGCGATGCAGGAGATGGTTAGAGACTGCAGACGCGATGCAGGAGATGGTTAGAGACTGCATACGTGAGGCAGGAGATGGTTAAAGACTGCAGACCGCATTTTTCTTGCACTAAAAAGGTGCCAATAACGGCCAACAATAAATTCATATCAATTTTTAAATTTAAAAGTTGAATAGTATAATATATATATAAAAATACAGACTGGCATATTCAGTTTTGGTTTTCAGCAAAGTGCGGTCATTTTAGGTGTGGGCAGATGAAGCCCAGACTGCTCTATTTTTGGTAATCGATCCGCTGCTCTGCCACACAAACGCTGTAAAATCTTGTGCTTGGGCAAGAAATAAATTTTCTGGTTGCGCACCAAGCACATCGCGGCCAGCCCTATGCTACACATTCTTATAGCAGTGGCAGCGAACTTCCGTTCTGGCTGCTACTGCAACATGTACACACTCAGATCTGGGGAAGGGTACAAAAAAAAAAAAAAAAAAAAAAGTCTGCAGCATTGAAGTATATCTTATTACAGAGGGGTTGGCAGAAATTGGGAATACTGGCTTTTCAACCACTTTAGGCTGGCCACAAGAGTCTTTTTTTTTGTTCAATCAGTGGGTTGAACGAAAGAAAAAATAACTCAATTCCCCCATCCATCCATCCATGGGTGCCCAATCTTTGACCCTTCGGCTGTTGCGAAACTACAAATCCCATGAGGCATTTCAAGGCTTACAGTTATAAGCATAACTCCCAAAGGCAGAGGCATGATGGAACTTGTAGTTCTGCAAAAGCTGAAGGGCCACAGGTTGAACACCCATACATATAGATGGGGAATCCCTCCCACAGAGCTATTGTATTCTGACAGCAGAGAGATTTTCCTGCCTTCAGATTACAATCATTAGCACCGCCAACTATAGCCAGCAGGCTTTCCAACAGGCTAGTTGTACACAAGTTAATCAATATTATGACTTGTGTACAACCAGACTACTCAAACATGGTTCAAAATGCAGCCGGCCCCTAATGAACCAGATGAATTTTAATCCATGTATGGCTAGCTTTAGAGGCGAGCAGATACCTTTTGAGGAGGAACTGCAAGCAATCATAGCAACCAGTGCAATTCGTTTCAACGATGGAAGAAGCATGCAGTGTTTAGCATCGGGTTATAATTAGAGATAACTCATTTGAATTGTGGTGTTTCCAAAATATGTGATTTGCTTAGAATTCTGCTTTTAAAAAAAAAAACAAAAAACACAACATAAAAGTTAAACTGCAAAGAACGTACATTTTCCATGAATACCATCTACCATTCGCTGTTTTTTTATAGACAAAAGTCAGTGACTTGGGCAAGGAGGCAAACACTTAAAGGGAATCAAACTGTACCGGAGCACCACAAAACTAAAAATGCTATTTAATTTATTTGTAATATTCACAGCAAACTCTCCTATTCATCATGTGTCCATAATGTATTTTGTCAAGCTATCTTGAAATAAGGGCAGCATTTACTTCCTGGAATCCATCTGCCCTTAGCTCAATTTGCAGGAGGGTGGTCTTAGCAAAGAAAGATCCTCTTTCCCCCTCTTCTAGATGGAATAAAAAAAAAAAAGGAAAAAAACAAGTAAATATAATATACTTTTCTATCCATGTACTTAATGCTAGTAACATATGGATTAAAAATAGTTAATTCTGATTGGGAAAGTTTAGTTCCGCTTTAAAAAAGAAATGCATGAATGCATAAAGAAGCTCTTTTTCTCCTTTTGGCTGGTGTACAGTGCCTTGAAAAAGCATTCATACCCTTTAAAAAAAAAAAAAAAAAAAAAAAAAAAAAAAATTCACATTTTGTCACGTTACAACCAAAAACGTAAATGTATGTTATGTAATTACTTCTATTAGTCGTGTACTCCACAAATCTGGCCTTTATGGGAGAGTAGCAAGAAGAAAGCCATTGTTGAAAGAAAGCCATAAGAAGTCCCATTTGCAATTTACGAGAAGCCATGTGGGGACACAGCAAACATGTGGAAGAAGGTGTTCTGGTTAGAGGAGACCAAAAATGTAACTTTTTGGCCTAAAAGCAAAAAACACTATTAGGTAGATTCAATCTACGCCGACCTATGTTTAAGCGTATGCTCAAACAGAGATACGCTTAAACATATCTAAGATACGACGGCTTGTGCCGTCCTATTTTAGATTGCAATTTTTCGAATGGCGGCTAGGTGGCGCTTCCATTGTGGTTGGCGTAGATTATGTAAATGAGTTTGTACGCCGATTCACGAACGTACGCCCGGCCGCTGCAGTCGATTTACGCCGTTTCCATAAGGCCTTAGGAGGCCTAAAGTTATTCCACCTATTAGGTGGAATAACAATGTTAAAGTATGGCCGCCGTTCCCGCCGCGAGATTCGAAATTTTAACGTCGTTTGCGTAAGTCGTCCGCGAATCGGGATTTACGTAGTTTACGTCCACGTCGAAATCAATAGGCCCGTGCGGCGTACGGAACCGAAATGCACACTGGGAAATGTAGTCGCCCGGCGCATGCGCAGTGACAAAAAAAACGTCAAAAACGTGAGGTCAAGCCTCATTACCATTAAACACGCCCCCCCCAACCCATTTGAATTAGGCGCCCTTACGCCCGCCGCATTTACACTACGCCGCCCTAAGTAAGGAGGCAAGTACTTTGTGAATCATGTACTTGCCTCTCTTACTTAAGGCGGCGTAGTGTAAACACGCTAGGCTACGCCAACCTAGATTTGCGCGCCCCTACCTGAATCTACCTATATGTGTGGCAGAAAAATACTGCACATCACCCTCAACACACCATCCCCACCGTGAAACATGGTGGAGGCAGCATCATGTTGCAGGGATTCTTTTCTTCAGCAGGGACAGGGAAGAGAAGATGGATGGAGCCAAATACACAGTCTGCAAAATACTTTAGACTGGGGCAGATGTTCACCTTCCATCAGGACAACAGCCCTAAAGATACAGCCAGAGCTACAATGGAATGATTTAGATCAAAGCATATTCATGTGTTCATGGCTCAGTCAAAGTCCAGACCTAAATCCAATTGAGAATCTGTGGCAAGACTTGAAAATTGCTGTTCACATATGCTCTCCGTCCAATCTGACAGAGCTTGAGCTATTTTGCAAAGAATGGGCAAAAATGTCACTCTCTGGATGTGCACAGCTGGTAGAGACATCCCCAAAAAGACTTGCAGCTGTAATTGCAGTGAAAGGCGGTTCTACAAAGTATTGCACACTACACTTTGCACATATTAGTAAAAAAAAATTGAATACCATTTATCATTTTCCTTCCACTCCACAATTATGTGCCACTTTGTGTTGATCTATTACATACAATCCCAATAAAATACATTTACGTTTTTGGTTGTAACATGACAAAATTTCAAAAGGGTATGAATACTTTTTCAAGGCACTGTAAGAGACAGATCTCAGAAGCCTGGAATGTAATGATGCATAACATCTGCCACTCACTTTCATGGGGGATAAAAAAAAATGCTTAATATTATCTGACTGAATTTTAAACTTTACTTCCTGCATGCCTGTTCCAGGTCAGTTGACAATGTATTGAAGCTAGATACAGCCTAGTATTTCTACGATGTCTGCACTGGTTGCACCTGGATGGATGACAGCAATGGTTACAAATGGTTGCATTTGGTTTTCTCCAATTATGAATTTTCGTTTGACGGGCCAGTCCACCTAAATGTAGCAAATGCCGTAGAGTTAAACCTTACAGTTGAATTCCATATTTCTTAGAGATTATAGTGGAGAGATGTCTTCTACAGTTCCCTGTACTGAATACTCATTGTGGCTGTTGAAAGAAAGTCTTGCCACAAATTATTTTATATTATGGAGAAAACAGCAAAGCATATAAAAACACAAAATGAGAGTAAGAACATCTTCAAATTGAAAAAAGTGGCAGGAACAGAGCTTAAAGGGTCACTAAATGAAAACAATTTTTTAGCCGAAATGACTGGTTACAGGGTATAGAGACATATTAGTTAACCGATTCCTTTTAAAAACGATTAAAAATAGATAAAAAACAATCATATAAAATGTACCTACAGTTTAGTTTTGTTTTTGCTGTCGTTTCCTGGTTCAATGATTGTACAGAGCCAGAGATTCAATAGAGGGCAGTGATGGTTTGTAAAACAAAACTGGATTGGTGCTGAGGAGTTTTAGACACACAGTAATCACACCTCCTTGATTAGTCACCACAGTGAGAAATCTCCCAGTACTGTGGTCATCAGGAAACAGACAACCAGGAAGTGTCCAGAACAGAGAGGAATTACAGCAACACCAAAGCAAAAACGAACAATGAGGACATGAAACCAGGACTGCAGTAAGGTAAAGGAAGCTATTTAGCTAAAAAAAAAAAAATCCTTTAGTGACCATTTAAAACCAGAAAAAAGTTAGATCTTGTGGCTAGAGAAACATTCTGAATTCCAAATTACATATTTTGTCCTACTTAGTTTAAACCATCTGATTTGATTACGTGGCCTGTTCTGACCTACAGTTTAATGTAAGATAGCATAGCCCCCAGGCTGGATTATACAATAATTCTCAAAAACTAAAGAAAGCCCACTTCTTTTTTTACTGCTCCAGTAACTAACTTCAGGAGCTAGAATAACAAGTTTGTAGCTGCTTGAGGACTGCCATTGTACATATACTGCGGCAGGGCAGTCGCTTTGCGGGATCACGTACCTAGTATGTATTTCAGGGCTTCCAGGTAGGGGACGCGATGTTCCTTATTTGATGCAGCACAAGCCAATCAACGGGTGCCGGCCAATAGATGTTCGCGGACGCCCGCTAATCACCGGGCAGAGATACAGAACAAAGCTCTGTAAACAAGGCAGAGTTCTGTTCTGACAGGAGGAAAGTGATGGATTTTATTCCCTGCAAAGAGGGCTGTCTCTCTTCAGAATCAGATTCAGGTGTGGGCTTTGGCTGGGCCATTCCAAAACTTTAATCTTCTTCTGGTTAAGCCATTCCTTTGTCGATTTGGATGTATGCTTCGCTGTGGGTATGGTGCTCTGTCAGTGATGTGCAGTGTTGTTTTTGCACCAAACATATCTTTTGGAATTATGGTGAAAAAGTTCAACCTTGGTTTCATCAGCCAAGAACACATTTTCCCACATGCTTTGGGGAGACTTCAGACGTGTTTTTGCAAAATGGGCTTGGATGTTTTTCGCCATGCCACTCTACCCCATAGCCCAGACAAATGAAGAATACGGGAGATTGTTGTCACATGTACCACACAGCCAGTACTTGCCAGATATTCCTGCAGCCTCCTTTATCAGTTTTCTTCTCGTGTTTTCATCAATTTTGGAGAGACGTCCAGTTTTTGGTAATGTCACTGTTGTGTCAAATTTTCTCAGTTTGATGATGACTGTCTTCACTGTGTTCCATGGTATACCTAATGCCTTGGCAAATCTTTTGTACCCTTCTCCTGACTGATACATTTTAACAATGAGATCCCTCTGATGCTTTGGAAGCTCTCTGCGGACCATGGCTTTTGCTGTAGGATGCGACTAAGAAAATGTCAGGAAAGACCTACTAGAACAGCTGAACTTTATTTGGAGTCAGAGTTTTAATAGGATTGCTTAATTCTGAACACAGCAACATCCCCAGTTATAAGAGGGTGTGCACAATTATACAACCACATTCATTTTAGTTTATCTTTACTCTCTCTCCCCCCCCCCCCCCCAAAAGATTTCAGTTTGTTTTTCGAATGAGTTGTGCAGTTGTAAGTCACAATAAAAAGGTGGAAAAAGTGCTGAAAAGAGTTATCGTCGTCTCATTTTTTTACATCACAGAAACCTGACATTTTAACAGGGGAGTGTAGACTTTTTATATCTAAGGTATGTGCACTTCTGTTTGTGCTGGGAGCACACTGCACAGCTCACTCCAGGCAAAGAGAGCAGACTCTCATTGGGAGCCTGGGTCTCGTACTAATGATTGGAAACTGGAAGTCCCGATTTCCGATCATCTGATCGATGTCATAGCCTCAGATTAGCCATCACAGAGATCAGTCACCGTACAGCCCACACTGTTCTTTTTTTCTCTCATCTGAGTGTAAAGAACAATACCTTGTGGATTTCTTTCCTTGCTAGGGAAGAATAATGTAAACAAACAAAAAAAAAAAATAGCTAGATCAAGGTTTGATCTGGGTTAGTGCAAATGTCTGTTCACACTACAGCAACTTGGGATCCGACTTGTAAGTCCTCAAGTTGCTGGACATAAGAAATGCCATAGAAGTAAATGAGAGCTGTCTTAATGTACACTACTGAAGTTGCTCCGACTTCAGAAAAAGGTTCCTGTACTACTTCAAGGCGACTTCTAGGCAACTTGTACCCATAGATTTCAATGTTGCCTCAAGTCGAATCTCCATCTATATTGAAGCAACTTTACAGGAAAAAGAAAATAGTTTACCCAGGAAACCCTCTCCCTCCCACAGAGTTGATTAGTCCGATTATTCTGCGATTGGCCACAGCCAAAGTCGCCTGTCCTTAGGGCAACTTTAAGTCGTGTTGTAAGTTGCTCAAAGTCGCACTGAAGTCGCCTCCAAAACGGCTTGCAAAGTCACGCTGCAAGTCAGGTTGCCCCTGTGTGAATCGGCACCTAGGGTCAAGTTCAGAGTCAAAAATCAAGGTCAGTATATTTTAGGTAGAATTTGTTTTTTAATAATTTTAGTATCCATTAATCCAAAAAAAACGCAAAATGTGCACTATTGTTTCTGAGCCCTACCAAGGATTTAAACAACAAATAACATACACATATGTGGTATTGTTGCAATCATCAGGAGCAAGTCAACTTTTTTTTGGGGGGGGGGGGGGTTGCTCTTTGGTGGGAAGTTATTGTAACAGCAAGAAATGTACAGCTAAAATAATAAAAATAATATTTTTTTTTACTAATATGGGAAAGTTTTCCTTTGATAATAGAAAAAAAAAAAAAAAAAAAGGAAATCAGGAAATATTCACCCAATGAAAGTTTCAATTTGTCCTGAAAAAAACAAAGTATAATCCACCTGTATACACAAAGTAGTTGCAATGGTTTGTACAGTGTCAAAGTTGCGTTATTTTGTTTACCCTCTGTCGTGAAGGGGTTAAGCTGTGACTGTCCCGCTCTTTCCAAATGCTAAAAACAGCCCAACCAGAAACTTCAAGCCACCATACACAATACAAACAAGCCTGTTCCTAACCTGAAACAGGAAATAATGGCTACATTTTATCTGCAAGCACAAGGTCATTGGTGCTGATGGAATTATAAATTTGTGGATTGATACTCTGCACATACTGTATGTGGCAATGATCATGCAGCATAAATTGCACGGTTGCCCATCAGTTTTATTTAAAAGATAAAACCCAACTGAAAGTGCTAAACTACAAGCTCTCCAACCTAAATATTCCCATAAAGAGGTGTCCATGTCGGCAAATCTGAAATAGTCAGGATATTCCAAGGTACACTATGTGGTCAAAAGTGTGTGGACATTAGACCATCGCACCTATATGAGCTAGTTAGACATCCCATTCTAAAACAATGGGTATTAACCACTTACGGACTGCCCACGGTCGATATACGTTGCTACTTTGAAGAGGAATACCGTTGTTAAAACCCTGGTACCCTCTACAAGGGCAGGTGGTCCTCTTTCAGATAAAAGTGGTCTCTGCGGCGGATACGCCACAAGATCACTTTTTAATCGGCAGCGGGAGAGGGCCCCCCCCTCCTGCCACTCTCCGGTGCACTCCGCCGCTTACCAAAGCCGTCTGCGTTTTAGTCTAGTCTAGTCTAAATATGAGATCTGAGGTCTTTTTGACCCCAGATCTCATATTTAAAGCGGAGCTCCACCCTAATTTCAACATTACCTTAAATATTACTGCCGATATTAAAAAGCTTAAAACAGATGTTTTTATTTTTAATATGTGTACAGTACCTTTACATTCATGAGCAGAACTGCGGGTATTCTTCGGGCATGAGGTCACTTCCCGTACCACACAGTGTGCTCTGGGAGCTTCTCTCATAGCTCTGAGAGCAAATATCGCGCGATTTGTGAACCAGGAAGTGACGCGTGATGTGACTCCAGTCTATCAATGTGAATTGTCTTGTTAGATGAGCCTGTGTTTACATCACAACAGGGCGGTAACTTTAAATTGCGACGCCTGCCGTTGTGATGGCAACACAGAAGCTGACGCCGCGGCTCCCCCCAGCATCACTGCAACAAGGAAGTGCCTGACACTAGGAAAGTGATGTTCCTGCAAAGCAGGGAATAAAATCCATCACTTCCTTTTGTAAAAGCAGCACACATTGTAAACACAAACACTGGTTAGGCACACATTTAACCCTTTGATCATCCTAGATGTTTAACTCCTTCCCAGCCAGTGTCATTAGTAGTTGTGATCAAATACAAGAAAGCTCCATTTGTGGGAAAAATGCCATACATTTTATTTGGGTATATCGTTGCGTGACCACGCAATTGTCAGTTAAAATAATGCAGTGTCGTATCACAAAAAATGTCTCGTCACGAAAGGGGGTAAATCTTCCAGCGTTCAAGTGGTTATACATAATTCTCAAAAACTGCAGAAAGCTCACTTCTTTCTTTACTGCTCCAGTAAGTGTCACTTTAGGAGGTAGAATAACAAGTTTGATGACAGATAAAAGGTAAAACACACCCCAATCATTAAAATAAAAGGCTCTATGTCTCCATGGTCAACTTAAAAAATATAAGAAACACAAGAGGCTGCTGTGCCTGTGTTACCTGCAGGAAAGGTCCCTGCACCTTTTTAAAATGCAACCGCACGGAAAGCGCAGTGTTTTGGCACCATGCGTTTCCACGTGCAGGAAATGGCACCATGTTTTTCATTGTGTGGGGGATTTCCTAAAAGCAGCACATTTTTAGGGGGGCTGCTGGAACGAGCACTCCCACACAAATGCAAACCTATCCTAAATGAATCTGAACAAAAGCAAGTTCAATTCATTCTACACCTGCAAATATTTGGCAAACGCTTCACACTCATTCCAAAATGTTACTTTGGATTAAACAGCTGCCAATGAAATCCCTAGGGGGGGATATTATAGCGCAGAGAAGTTTCCCCCTTTACCAAAGCACAGCTGTAGCGATCTTGAAATGAAACAAACACTCTTTTGATTAGAAATAAGACTCGTACTGTACAGGACAAATACAGGCACGATTCTGCAAATACATGTAATGCTTTGCAATAAATACTGCATATACAATAAGGTGTTGGTTTACACTGGGAATAAAGGTACTCAAATGAAGGAAATCACACAATTAAAAGACACAAACCGAATAAAAAATAAACTAAATTATAAGGACTTATAATCATAAATGCCTTTATAACTGCTGGAAAATCTCTGCGTTTTCTATGGTCACACAGCATACGCTTTTATTTGTTAAAGTGTTGTAAACCCTGTTACACCACTTTTCACTACAGGTAAGCCCACCTGTAGGTTCCCGTGAATATCTCCTAAACGTGCACAGATTAGGAGATATTCACTGTATCCACATGTGCCGACGTCATCAGCATATGCACACTGAAGAAATGGCCCGCTTGTGCCGTTTCTTCAGTAGCCATGCCTTGACCAGCGACTCCTGCGCACATGCGCTGGAGTGATGTCATCGCAGCCCCTGCCAATCTCAGCGCCAGAGTGCGCAAACCCAGAAATAGCTCCAGAAAACATGTCGCCGGTCACAGCTGTGTGCAGCTTTGATCTAAGGTAAGCATTTCATAATGAGCTAGTGATTGCCTTCGGAGCTGTGCAGAAAAGCATGTAAAGATCTGTGCTGTCGTCTACCAGTCGTTGACTTTAAGGCTTTGTTCACATCTATGCCCCGTCTAAAGACCATGGTTCCCCGCACGGGATAGTAGAGGTGCTCGATGCATCCCCATGTGAGCAATCTCAGTCAAGTCAATTAGGATGCAGCAGCTGTACAGACAGACGCTGCTTCCAATGTGACATCCGTGAAGCTGTGGGTGCATGGCGCCGAATACATCCAGGATGGCAGAGCGACTCCAGGCTCTGAACGATACAGACCATATTGTCGGGATCCACCCAGCTGTCTGACAGCTGGCTCTGCCTCTTAGCACACATCTGAGAAAGGCTGCACCTGCGCTCTAACCAGCCTGGTGCTGCAGTGAGCACTGCAGGATCGGAGAGCGAGACTAGCAGTCACTGCACAGAGCAGACCGAGAACTGTGCGATCAGCAGTCATGTGATTGTTCAGTTCTCAGGCTCAGAGCCAACCTGAGACAGCTGCAGCATCACACCAATGCTGCAGCATAGAAGTATGTAGGTAGGTTATTTTTGTTTTTAATTAACCAATACTTCTCCTTTAATATGCATATTCTTTAACCCTTCCACACTGGGTTGGTTTGCAGGCGCTATAACGCAAAAAATAATGCCTGCAAACTGACCTGAAACAGCCGCTGCTGCCTCTCCAGTGTGAAAGCCCCAAGGCAATAACCTGTTTTAAACCCAATAAAGACATAACTGGATTACTTGAGCAAATTATGGTGGTGGGAGGAAACAGAGACCTCAGCCCTGAAGTAAGCGGTGCCTTTGGGAGAAGTTATGTCAACACCAAAATGGTTAACTGGTGGGTGTCAGTCTGGAAGACGTAATGCTCACATGTAATGTTGTCATTAACCCCAAATAAAGTCCATAACAGAGTTTGACTTTGCAGAAATGGAGTGTTGGGAAAGCTTTGGAAGAGTATAAATGCGTCAGGGGGTCGGCTAGCTAAATATTCTGCCCTGAATAAACAAAGTGACAGTCTAATTAATGTCTAATGACAAAGTCTACACAGAAATAAATGACAAATAACGTGTAGTGCCACTTTAAGAAAATCTCAATAGTGAAAATAAAACGAGTGTACCAAAAAAATAAAAATAAATTCAATCAGCATATAAAGTTGAACAGAGGAAGAAAGTTCAAAGCGATGAAGTATATCAAGCAAAGGAAACTAAACGCCTTCAAACGTGCAAAAAAAAAAAAAACTTCTGTGAGCGCGTTCAGAGGCCAATCACTGTCTCCCTATAGAGGCAACACTCAGCGGAATCGATGGCTGCCATACAACAGCATATGCTAAAGCATCCACATAAAACTCTCCCCAGATCTGCGTCAGGTGGCACCTCTCAATGGGATGCCGAGATGCAGCTGGGATAAAAAAAGCTCAGCAGGAGCCAAAAGGATAATTTCCAATAGTGCAGGATTTTAAATAAAACATTGATGTATGACAATCAATGATGGAAAATCTAAAGCGCTTACATAAAACAGCTGCTGCCGACCTGGGATTGAGCAGCAGTGCGATGTCAGCACAAAAAATAAAAATCTACCCCCTTTTTTTTATTTTTTTTACCTATGCGAGTACAATACCTGGATATGAAAGCTGCCGCATCATTTGTCGCTTATGCCACAGCGCAGATTCTTCTATTTTTATTTACAGAAAAAAATGCGATTTCATTCTTATTTTCTTCAGGCGCCAATATGTGATTGTTTCACAATGACCATTTAAAAAGTAGTATGAGGATTTTGTTTTTCTTAGAATCATACTTACCTATGCGGATCTGTCCCCCTGCGGACTCTTAGACCCCTTTCACACTGGGGCGTTTTGTGCTTTTGGGCTAAAAATAGCACATGGAAAGCACTTGGAAAAGCCCCTCCCCTGCAGCCTCAGCGAGGGCTTTCACACTGGGGCGGTGCGCTTGCAGGACATTAGAAAAAGTCCTGCAAGCAGCATCTAATGGGCAGTGGAGGAGCGGTGTATACACAGGCTCCTCCACTGCCCCTGCCATTGGAATGAATGGGCACCGCTACTGAAGTGCCTGCAAAGCAATTCTGCAGCAGTGCTTTGCGGGCACATTCATTCCGTCCCAGTGTGAATGTAGCCCAAGACTGAGAACCAAGCGATCAAACATCACTGATCGCTCAGTTCTCAGAGCTCCCTGAGCAGAGAGCTGGTGATTCTGCTCTGCCCCACCCCCCTCACTGGAGCACTGGGCTGTGAAGGGGGCTGGAGCAGCCAGCTCAGTCTCTCAGCGGCTCGATGAGAGGCTGAGCCGGGTGCTGGTCCAGGCATGTGGGCGGATCCCAACTTCATTGTCGCGATCTTGCCTGAGCCTGGACTGGCTCTGTGAAGTCACATAACAAGCTGTACTCCTGTAAACCACAGGAGAATTACAGCCAAATGAGCTTTGGCTGTACTTCTCCTTTAAAATAGAGTCACACTCTTGACAACACATTCTCCAGAAAGATCTCCATTCATTGTCTCCAAGAGATAGAAAAAAGCAGCTGAGTGACTCAACATGAAAGTGACCGAGGAAAGAAGACATACCAGTAGAAGTGCTTTTTGGTGATGTGTAAAAGTATAAATGTGGCAAGCTGAGAGTGCAAGAATTAACAACGGTCTGGTCAGAGTATGGTCTCCCTGCATGTGGGTATTGCACAAGAGCAGCACAATTCTTAAGTCCTGTTTTATGCTTTTCATTAAGAAACACAAACCACAGTGTCAATTTCACAAACATATAGTTGGTACATTCCTACATGGAATAATCTATGAACGGATGGCAGTTGAACAAAACCGATATAAATTATGAATAGCTATAGATTGCTCTTTATAACCCACAAATGTAATATCTATTAGATAACCAAGCAATACAATGATTGCATGCAAGTTATCAGATCTGTTTTTCAACAAGGAGCTTGTTTGGCTGTACTCCTTCTACAAATCACAGGAGTGCAAAAATAGTGGCGCTTTACCGCCTGCCCCAATGTAAAGTGCCCTAAACGTCCAGCGTGCATGAAGTCATATTATGAAGACAATACAGCACAGAAGCAGCAAGACTTCTGTCAAAGCAAGAGAGACACTCCATGGTATGTGCTGCAAAACAGGGAACTCTAGAAGGGACATTTTAAATCTGCATTTCTGGAAGATCTAAGAAAGCACACAAGTCTCCAGTTATAACTAAAACACCAACTTTCTAAGGCCCAACGCTTAGAGAAACCTGGAAACTATAACCAAATTTTAACAGCAGTTTACACTAAATTATTTATAGTGTCAAAAATGATTCAAATAATCTCGATAGAATCCAGATCCATGAAGGCAAAGTCTATGTCTTAGATTTACTGCACACACCACATAATGGTCACATTCTTCTTCAGCCAACTGAATCTGAGCACAAATATTTCAACCAATCACCTTTACAAATCTATCTGTAATCTACTACCTCTCCTTCGATCATACACCTCAGACCACATCACTCGGTGATCTCCCCGCTCCTCCTCTCTAAATTCAACACTTTCTAAAACTCACATCAAACTGCCAGGCTCCCGCCTCTTATTCATCACCTACCTACACTATCTGCTCCGTTACTCCTCATTCAAGTTACACATCTTCAGTTCTACAACTGATCTCATTTCCATTGCCACACGAGTCTCCTCTCACCATTGGCCTATTGCTGCTCTCCTCTCTTGCCTCTCTCAGCTCCTCTCTTCCAATCTACAAAATTGTCCTTCTACCTTTCACATCACTCACTAAATGTGTCCCTCTTACTTCTCCCCTCACCACTTATCTACATTGTGGTTTTTGTTCCTCCTATTCTGACCCCTTCTGCCAACCCTTAATTCTCTCATTGTCATCTACCTTGTCCCTTCTCTTCCCTCCTGCACCACTTACCGGATCCCTCTTTCCCCGCCCTTGACCTTTTTTCTATCATCATCTATTTTGAAATTCTTAATTGCCCATCTCCACCACCATATCTTCATATCCATCAATATCTTCTCGTATTTCTTTTCCTCCCTCTCCTTCCCCTAGTCACCTACCTTGCCCTTTTTGTCTCCCTCCTTATACCTGTTGTGTACCTTTAACCCCCCCCCCATTCTACATGTCCTATACCTTTTACCCCCCCCCCCCCCCATTCTACATGGTCTGGTCTCCTCTCCTCCTCCTCCTCCTCCTCCTCCTCATGCATGTCCTATACCTTTTACCTCCCCCCATTCTACATGGTCTCCTCCCCTAGTCACCTACCTTGCCTCTCACCCCCTTCTTATACATGTCCTATACCTTTCACCCCCTCCTTCTCATGACCTACTTTGTCTCTGTTCTTCCCCCTAATCAGCTTTCGAACCTTTGTCCCTTCTCCTACCCTCATCACCTACCTTGACCCTTTCCCTTCTTCATACATGTCCTTCATGTTTCGCACCCATTATGACTTACCCTGTCCCTTCTGTCCCCCCCCTAGTCACCTACCCTGACCCATCCTCTTCATCATACTTGAACTGCTCCTTAAACCCCATCATGACTTACCTTGTCTTATCTTCTCCCCCTAATCACCTACCTTGACCCTTTCCCATCTTCATATATGTCCTGCATGCTGAGCCCCCAATCATGACCTACCCTGTCCCATTCTCTTCCCACTCGTCACCTACCCTGTCCATTCTCTTCCTCCTCATCACCTACCCTTTCCATTCTCTTCCCCCTAGTCACCTACCGTGTCCCATTCTCTTCCTCCTCGTCACCTATCCTGTCCCCTCCCCCTAGACACCTACCCTGTCCCATTCTTTCCCTCTACACACCTACCCCGTCCCCCCCACCTAGTTACCTACCCTGTCCTTCCTCATACTTGTAATGCACCTTATCTCCTCCCCCTAGTCACCTACCCTGTCCCCTCCCCCTAGTCACCTACCCTATCCCCTCCCCCTAGTCACCTACTCCGTCCCTTCCCCCTAGTCACCTACCCTATCCCCTCCCCCTAGTCACCTACCCTATCCCCTCCCCCTAGTCACCTACTCAGTCCCTTCCCCCTAGTCACCTACCCTATCCCCTCCCCCTAGTCGCCTACTCTGTCCCTTCCCCCTAGTCACCTACCCTGTCCCCTCCCCCTAGTCACCTACTCCGTCCCTTCCCCCTAGTCACCTACCCTGTCCCCTCCCCCTAGTCACCTACCCTGTCCCCTCCCCCTAGTCACCTACCCTGTCCCCTCCCCCTAGTCACCTACTCCGTCCCTTCCCAGTAGTCACCCACCCTGTCCCCTCCCCCTAGTCACCTACCCTGTCCCCTCCCCCTAGTCACCTACCCTGTCCCCTCCCCCTAGTCACCCACCCTGCCCATTACCCCTAGTCACCTACCCTGTCCCTTCCCCCTAGTCACCTACCCTGTCCTTCCTCATACTTGTAATGCACCTTATCTCCTCCCCCTAGTCACCTACCCTGTCCCTTACCCCGTCCCCTCCACCTAGTCACCCACCCTGTCCCTTACCCCTAGTCACCTACCCTGTCCCTGTCCTTCCTCATACTTGTAATGCACCTTATCTCCTCCCCCTAGTCACCTACCTTGTCTCTTTCTCTTCTTCCTATACACTCTGCACTTTTCACCCCCCTCCTCTGCATTACTCAGGACTCCCCCACCTGTGTGACTTCCATACAGCCAGCACTCCCCCGCCCTCTTACCTGTAGGGCTGTGCGGGGCTCCAGGTGTTGTGGGTCCGCTCTTCTTCTACAAGGACCCGGTGTAAGAACTCTTCCTTATTCCGCTCTGTGAGAGATGAAGCGGGGCTCCCCCTCCCTGTCCAGCTACACCCTCTTCCCTGGGCCCCTCCCCCACCCTCCTCTCACACGGAGCACCGTCTCCTCTCCTCACAGACTTCGTTCCCACGGGCGGCCCGTCCTCCTCTCTATGGCCGCTCAGTCCTCCGGACTGTTCTGTGAGGGAGTTTCTGGAACTTGTGCTTGTTCTATTTCCTTCTCTGTCACTCCTCCTCCTCTCCGGACTTCACTGCACCTTCCTCATTCCTTGTCCTCATCACATGTCTGCAGACATCCCTCCTTCACCTGAGGCGATCACCCGCCAATCACAGCATTTCCCCGATTACTCCTCACCTTTCATCTCCCTATGGACTGTGCTGGGAACAAGAGGAGCCCGGTGTGTGACTGGGATGGAGTACTGTGTGTGTGTGACTGAGCCCAGTGTGTATGCGTCTGGGATAGAGCGCAGTGTGTGTGGTGCAACTGGGATGGAGTGGGGTGTGTGTGCGACTGGGATGGAGTACTGTGTGTGTGACTGGGATGGAGTACTGTGTGAGTGACTGAGCCCAGTGTGTATGTGTCTGGGATGGAGCGCAGTGTATGTGTGCGCGACTGGGATGGAGCGCAGTGTATGTGTGCCGACTGGGATGGAGCGCAGTGTATGTGTGCGCGACTGGGATGGAGCGCAGTGTATGTGTGCGCGACTGGGATGGAGCGCAGTGTATGTGTGCGCGACTGGGATGGAGCGCAGTGTATGTGTGCGCGACTGGGATGGAGCGCAGTGTATGTGTGCGCGACTGGGATGGAGCGCAGTGTATGTGTGCGCGACTGGGATGGAGCGCAGTGTGTGTCTGTGCAACTGGGATGGAGCGCGGTGTGTGTGCGCGTGACTGGGATGACGCGCGGTGTGTGTGCGACTGGAATGGAGCGCGGTGTGTGTGCGCGACTGGGATGGAGCGCGGTGTGTGTGCGCGACTGGGATGGAGCGGGATGTGTGTGCGCGACTGGGATGGAGCGCGGTGTGTGTGCGACTGGGATGGAGCGCGGTGTGTGTGCGCGACTGGGATGGAGCGCGGTGTGTGTGCGACTGGGATGGAGCGCGGTGTGTGTGTGCGACTGGGATGGAGCGCGGTGTGTGTGCGCGACTGGGATGGAGCGCGGTGTGTGTGCGCGACTGGGATGGAGCGCGGTGTGTGTGCGCGACTGGGATGGAGCATGGTGTGTGTGCAGCTGGGATGGAGCGCAGTGTCTGTGTAGCTGGGGTGGAGCGGGGTGTGTGTGCGCGACTGGGATGGAGCGGGGTGTGTGTGCAGCTGGGATGGAGCGCAGTGTCTGTGTAGCTGGGGTGGAGCGGGGTGTGTGTGTGCGCGACAGGGATGGAGCGGGGTGTGTGTGCGCGCGCGACTGGGATGGAGCGGGTGTGTGTGAGACTGGGATGGAACGGGGTGTGTGCGTGTGAGACTGGGATGGAGCGGGGTGTGTGTGTGTTAGACTGGGATAGAGCGTGGTGTGACTGGGATGGAGCGGGGTGTGTGTAAAACTGGGATGGAGCAGGGTGTGTGTGTGTGTGTGTGTGAGACTGGGATGGAGCAGGGTGTGTGTGAGACTGGGATGGAGAGGGGTGTGTGTGTGTGAGACTGGGATGGAGCAGGGTGTGTGTGAGACTGGGATGGAGAGGGGTGTGTGTGTGTGAGACTGGGATGGAGAGGGGTGTGTGTGTGTGTGAGACTGGGATGGAGAGGGGTGTGTGTGAGACTGGGATGGAGAGGGGTGTGTGTGTGTGTGAGACTGGGATGGAGCAGGGTGTGTGTGTGAGACTGGGATGGAGCGGGGTGTGTGTGTGTGTGTGAGACTGGGATGGAGCGGGGTGTGTGTGAGACTGGGATGGAGAGGGGTGTGTGTGAGACTGGGATGGAGAGGGGTGTGTGTGTGTGAGACTGGGATGGAGAGGGGTGTGTGTGTGTGTGAGACTGGGATGGAGCGGGGTGTGTGTGTGTGTGTGTGAGACTGGGATGGAGAGGGGTGTGTGTGTGTGAGACTAGGATGGAGAGGGGTGTGTGTTTGTGTGAGACTGGGATGGAGTGGGGTGTGTTTGTGTGAGACTGGGATGGAGCGCGGTGTGTGTACGCGCGACTGGGATGCAGGGTGTGTGTAAAACTGGGATGGAGCAGGGTGTGTGTGAGACTGGGATGGAGCGGGGTGTGTGTGAGACTGGGATGGAGTGTGGTGTGTGTGAGACTGGGATGGAGTGTGGTGTGTGTGAGACTGGGATGGAGCAGGGTGTGTGTAAAACTGGGATGGAGCAGGGTGTGTGTGAGACTGGGATGGAGCAGGGTGTGTGTGAGACTGGGATGGAGCGGGGTGTGTGTGAGACTGGGATGGAGCGGGGTGGGTGCGCGCTGCTGGGATGGAGCGGGGTGGGTGCGCGCTGCTGGGATGGAGCGGGGTGGGTGCGCGCTGCTGGGATGGAGCGCGGTGGGTGCGCGCTGCTGGGATGGAGCGCGGTGGGTGCGCGCTGCTGGGATGGAGCGCGTTGGGTGCGCGCTGCTGGGATGGAGCGCGTTGGGTGCGCGCGGCTGGGATGGAGCGCGGTGGGTGCGTGTGACTAGGATGGTGTGTGTGCAGCTGGGATGGAGCGCAGTGTCTGTGTAGCTGGGATGGAGCGGGGTGTGTGTGTGCGCGACAGGGATGGAGCGGGGTGTGTGTGTGCGCGACAGGGATGGAGCGGGGTGTATGTGCGCGACTGGGATGGAGCGGGGTGTATGTGCGCGACTGGGATGGAGAGGGGTGTGTGTGTGTGAGACTGGGATGGAGAGGGGTGTGTGTGTGTGAGACTGGGATGGAGAGGGGTGTGTGTGTGTGTGAGACTGGGATGGAGAGGGGTGTGTGTGTGTGAGACTGGGATGGAGAGGGGTGTGTGTGTGTGAGACTGGGATGGAGAGGGGTATGTGTGTGTGAGACTGGGATGGAGCAGGGTGTGTGTGTGTGTGAGACTGGGATGGAGCGGGGTGTGTGTGTGTGTGAGACTGGGATGGAGAGGGGTATGTGTGTGTGAGACTGGGATGGAGCAGGGTGTGTGTGTGTGTGAGACTGGGATGGAGCGGGGTGTGTGTGAGACTGGGATGGAGAGGGGTGTGTGTGAGACTGGGATGGAGAGGGGTGTGTGTGTGTGAGACTGGGATGGAGCGGGGTGTGTGTGAGACTGGGATGGAGCGGGGTGTGTGTGTGTGTGTGTGTGTGAGACTGGGATGGAGAGGGGTGTGTGTGTGTGAGACTGGGATGGAGAGGGGTGTGTGTTTGTGTGAGACTGGGATGGAGCGGGGTGTGTTTGTGTGAGACTGGGATGGAGCGCGGTGTGTGTACGCGCGACTGGGATGCAGGGTGTGTGTAAAACTGGGATGGAGCAGGGTGTGTGTGAGACTGGGATGGAGCGGGGTGTGTGTGAGACTGGGATGGAGCGGGGTGTGTGTGAGACTGGGATGGAGTGTGGTGTGTGTGAGACTGGGATGGAGTGTGGTGTGTGTGTGTGTGAGACTGGGATGGAGCAGGGTGTGTGTAAAACTGGGATGGAGCAGGGTGTGTGTGAGACTGGGATGGAGCGGGGTGTGTGTGAGACTGGGATGGAGCGGGGTGGGTGCGCGCTGCTGGGATGGAGCGGGGTGGGTGCGCGCTGCTGGGATGGAGCGGGGTGGGTGCGCGCTGCTGGGATGGAGCGGGGTGGGTGCGCGCTGCTGGGATGGAGCGCGGTGGGTGCGCGCTGCTGGGATGGAGCGCGTTGGGTGCGCGCTGCTGGGATGGAGCGCGTTGGGTGCGCGCGGCTGGGATGGAGCGCGGTGGGTGCGTGTGACTAGGATGGTGTGTGTGCAGCTGGGATGGAGCGCAGTGTCTGTGTAGCTGGGATGGAGCGGGGTGTGTGTGTGCGCGACAGGGATGGAGCGGGGTGTGTGTGTGCGCGACAGGGATGGAGCGGGGTGTATGTGCGCGACTGGGATGGAGCGGGGTGTATGTGCGCGACTGGGATGGAGCGGGGGTGTGTGTGCGCGACTGGGATGGAACGGGTGTGTGTGAGACTGGGATGGAGCGGGTGTGTGTGAGACTGGGATGGAGCGGGTGTGTGTGAGACTGGGATGGAGGGGGTGTGTGTGTGTGTGAGACTGGGATGGAGCGGGGTGTGTGTGTGTGTGAGACTGGGATGGAGCGGGGTGTGTGTGAGACTGGGATTGAGCGGGGTGTGTGCGCACGGCTGGGATGGAGCAGGGTGTGTGCGCATGGCTGGGATGGAGCGGGGTGTGTGCGCACGGCTGGGATGGAGCGCGGTGGGTGCGCGCTGCTGGGATGGAGCGCGGTGGGTGCGCGCTGCTGGGAAGGAGCGCGGTAGGTGCGCGCTGCTGGGATGGAGCGCGGTGGGTGCGTGCGGCTGGGATGGAGCGCGGTGGGTGTGCACGGCTTGGATGGAGCGCGGTGGGTGTGCGCGGCTGGGATGGAGCGCAGTGGGTGTGCGTGACTGGGATGGAGCGCGGTGTGTGTGTGCGACTAGGATGGTGTGTGTGCAGCTGGGATGGAGCGCAGTGTCTGTGTAGCTGGGGTGGAGCGGGGTGTGTGTGTGCACGACAGGGATGGAGCGGGGTGTGTGTGTGCACGACAGGGATGGAGCGGGGTGTGTGCGCGCGACTGGGATGGAGCGGGGTGTGTGTGTGTGAGAGACAGGGATGGAGCGGAAGTGTGTGTGAGACTGGGATGGAGCGGGTGTGTGTGTGTGCGCGACTGGGATGGAACGGGTGTGTGTGTGAGAATGGGATGGAGCGGGGTGTGTGTGTATGTGAGACTGGGATGGAGCGGGGTGTGTGTGTATGTGAGACTGGGATGGAGCGGGGTGTGTGTGTGTGAGACTGGGATGGAGCGGGGTGTGTGTGAGACTGGGATGGAGCGGGGTGTGTGTGTATGTGAGACTGGGATGGAGCGGGGTGTGTGTGTGTGAGACTGGGATGGAGCGGGGTGTGTGTGAGACTGGGATGGAGCGGGGTGTGTGTGAGACTGGGATGGAACGGGGTGTGTGTGTGACTGGGATGGAGCGGGGTGTGTGTGTGTGTGTTAGACTGGGATGGAGCGTGGTGTGTGTGTGTGTGTGACTGGGATGGAGCGGGGTGTGTGTGTGACTGGGATGGAGCGGGGTGTGTGTGTGACTGGGATGGAGTGGGGTGTGTGTGTGACTGGGATGGAGCGGGGTGTGTGTGTGTGTTAGACTGGGATGGAGCGGGGTGTGTGTGTGACTGGGATGGAGCGGGGTGTGTGAGACTGGGATGGAGCGGGGTGTGTTTGTGTGAGATTGGGATGGTGCGGGATGTGTTTGTGTGAGACTGGGATGGAGCGGGGTGTGTGTGCGAGACTGGGATGGAGCGGGGTGTGTGTGCGAGACTGGGATGGAGCGCGGTGTGTGTGCGCGACTGGGATGGAGCGCAGTGTGTGTGTGCGCGACTGGGATGGAGCGCGGTGTGTGTGTGCGCGACTGGGATGGAGTGGGGTGTGTGTGTGTGCGCGACTGGGATGGAGTGTGGTGTGTGCGCAGCTGGGATGGAGCGCGGTGTCTGTGTAGCTGGGATGGAGCGGGTTGTGTGTGTGTGACTGGAATAGAGCGGTGTGTGTTTGTGACTGGGATGGAGCGATATGTATGTGTGTGTGTGTGTGGGACTGGGATGGAGTATGTGTGTGACTGGGATGGAGCTGTGTGTGTGTGTGTGACTGGGATGGAGCTGTGTGTGTGACTGGGATGGAGCTGTGTGTGTGTGACTGGGATGGAGCGGTGTGTGTGACTGGGATGGAGCGGTGTGTGTTTGTGACTGGGATGGAGCGGTGTGTATGTGTGTGGGACTGGGATGGAGTGCCGGTGTGAAGAAACTAACACTGCACATCACCCTAACCACACTATCCCCACTGTGAAACATGGTGGTGGCAGCATCATGTTGTGGGGATGCTTTTCTTCAGGGAAGATGGTCAGAGTTGATGAGAAGATGGATGGAGCCAAATACAGAGGGCCATCTTAGAAGAAAACCTGTTAGTCTGCAAAAGACTTGATACTGAGACAGAGATTCACCTTCCAGCAGGACAACGACCCTAAACATACAGCCAGAGCTACAATGGAATGGTTTCGATCAAAACATATTAATGTGTTAGAATGGCCCAGTCAAAGTCCAGACTTAAAGCGGGGGTTCACCCTATCGACGAAAAAAAATTTTTTTTTTTCTTTTACCATAAAATCAGGCATTGTAGCGCGAGCTACAGTATGCCTGTCCCGAATTTTTTACCCCCGTACTCACCTTGTACTCGTAGATCGAAGATACCGGGGAATGGGTGTGCCTATGGAGACGGAGGATGATTGACGGCCGGCTCTGGTGCGTCACGCTTCTCCGGAAATAGCCGAAATAGGCTTGGTCTTCACGACGCGTGCGCATAGCCTGTGCGCAGGCGCCGTGAAGAGCCGAGACCTACTCCGGCTGTCTTCGGGGAGAGTGACGTGCCAGGGCCGGCCGTCAATCATCCTCCCTCTCCATAGGCACGCCCATTCCCCGCGGGAGCCGAAAAATACGATCTCCGATTACAAGGTGAGTCCGGGGTTAAAAAAATCGGGACAGGCATACTGTAGCTCGCGCTACAATGCCTGTCTGGATGGTAAAATCGTGTCGGGGGGGGGTGAACTACCGCTTTAAATCCAATTGAGAATCTGTGGCAAGACTTGAAAATTGCTGTTCACAGACGCTCTCCATCCAATCTGACAGAGCTTGAGCTATTTTGTAGAGAAAAAAAGGCAAAAATGTCACTCTCTAGATGTGCAAAGCTGGTAGAGACATCCCCAAAAAGACTTGCAGCTGTAATTGCAGAGAAAGATGGTTCTACAAAGTATTGGGGGGCCAAGTACAAATGCACACCACACTTTTCACATATTTATTTGTAAAAAAAAAATTGAAAACCATTTATCATTTCCTTCCACTTCACAATTATGTGTCACTTTGTGTTGGTCTATCACAGGAGACTCCAAACTTTCTAAACAAAGGACCAGTTTACTTTTCTTTAGACTTTACGAGGGCCGGACAGTGGTCAGTGAAAAGGTCCCGACATCACTGGGAAAAAATAATGCCCCATTGTTTGTTTTAATGGGAGTAATTTGTGCCTCATCAATGGTGTCATTGGTCCCAATTGCTGGAGTTATTGAGAGAAATTGTGCCCCATCGTTGGTATAATTGAGAGGAATTGTGCCCCATCACTCATGTAATCGGGCACCATTGTTGGTTTCATTGAGAGAAACTATGCCCCATTGTTGGTTTCATTAAGATAAACTATGCCCCATTGTTGGTGTCATTGGGAGGAATTGTGCTCCATCGTTGGTGTCATTGGGAGGAATTTTTCCCATCATTGGTATATTTGAGAGCAACTGTGTCCCATCGTTGGTGTCAGTGGGAGAAATTATGCCCCAATGTTAGTATCAGTTGATGAAATAGTGTCCCAAGGGCCGGATAAAAGCAAGCAAAGGGCCGCATCTGGCTTTTACTGGGTATGATATTTGACATTCCTTGTATGTGAACTGCTGATAATTAGAGACTTTTTTTTTTTTATATATACTATAGATGGTTTTAGTCCACAAATACTTTTCAGACCTGCTTGGCTTGAAACTTATCCCAGTGTCTTTTCACAGTTTATATCTACTCCCTGCATAGATACACTGCCTGCAAGGTATCATATACAAGTGATACTTTTTAAGGCTAGGTTCACACTTAGCTCACAGCAGGGGTCCGGTGCATTGTTCTCTGCTTCAGGGATGAATCGGCTCCAAACTGTTGCCTGAGTTCAGCCCTGAAATAGAACCAAAGATGCACAGGACTTCTGTGCAATCCGCTCCGTGGCTGCCACGGAGATGTTTGAACCGGCTCCATTGAGAGCCGGGCACACTCTCCTGTCATGCGATTTGGATGCAGTGAAGACCACATCCAATTCACACTAGTGTGAGCTAAGTCTAGATTCACATCTATGTGGCTGCGCTTGATGCTATTTTCAGTGCATTTTGCGGTTTTAAACCAGAGTTTTCGCATGCATTTTGCTTTTTTTAACCTCTTTAAAAGCACTGTAAAACACAGTATATAGCTGGTTGCTAAGGAGGGGTCGGGAAGCCAACCGCCGCATACTTCGCAACAGATGAGTCATTAGCTGTCAGTGGAGTTCCCTGCTGAATGTAAAAAAAATCGCCTGCAAAAACATTTGCAAAAACACGGCATGGAGTCGCCCCCCCCCCCCCCCCCAGGTCCATAACAGGCTCTTCAGGTCAAGTATGGATTTGGAGGGGGACTCCCACGCCAAAATGTAAAAAATAAATGCATACCAGACCCTTATCCGAGCATACCACCCGGCAGGTCAGGAAAGAGATGGGACGAGCGAGCGACCCCCCCCCCCATCCCAAAGCACCTTGCCCCCATGTTGATGAGGACAAAGGCCTCCTCCCAACAACCCTAGACAGTGGTTGTCAGAGTCTGCGGGTGGGGGGCTTATCGGAATCGGAAAACTCCTCTTTAAGCAGGGGGCCCGTACATCGTACCCCTGCCCATTCTCCAAAAAAAGCTGTGAAATTTAATAAAAATACAAGAGCCAACTTTTGACAATTCCTTTATTAATAGCATTGTCTTCTCTAGCTGTCTCCTCCTCGAGCTGTCTCTTTCCGCCATCTTCTCCTTCCCGCCGTCTTCTTGAGCTGTCTCTTTCCGCTGCTTTGTTCTTCATCGCTGCTGGTTAACCGCTAAAACAATTTTTAAAAGCCAGGTGATGTCATTGGATGGCCATGCCCCATGGCTATATAAAAGTCAACAGAGAGCGGGTGACAACAAAACAGATGAGAACAGTGCAGCTTTTTTTTATATTTTTAACGGGTAACCGGCGGTGGGACGAGAAAGCTTGAGGAGAAGACAATGGGCAGTGACAGCTAGAGAAGACAGAGCTATTAATAAAAGAATTGTCAAAAAACGTGTGTTTTTATTACATTTCACTGCTTTTTTGGTGAATGGGTAGAGATACGAAGTACCCGATACCCATTCACATAAAGGGGGGCGGGATCTAAGGGCCCCCTTCATAAAGGGGGCTTCCAGATTCGGATAAGCCCCCTTCTCGCAGACCCCGACAACCACCGGCTAGGGTTGTTGGGAAGAGGTCCTTGTGCTTATCAACATGGGGGCAAGGTGCTTTGGGGTGGGGGGGCAGGGCCCCCCTGCCCCCAAAGCACCCACCCCCATGTTGAGGGAATGTGGGCCTGGTATGGTTCAGGAGGAGGGGGCTCGCTTGTCCTCTCCCTTTCCTGGTATGGACTTTAGGGTGGACCCCACGCCATATATTTTAAAAATTTGGGCGTTTGGGCGTGGGGGTCCCCGCTGAATCCATACTAGACCCGAAAGGCCTGGTTTGAACCCGGGGGGGGGGAACTCCATGCTGTTTTTTTCCACACATTTTTTTATCGGCAAATTCTTCTTTCTTTTTTTTATTTTATTTTACATTTAGCTTTTGGCAGAGAATGCCACTGACAGCTGACAACTCATTGATTAGGAATTCAGCAGCCGACTTCCCCGACCCCTGTTTAGCAACCAGCTGGTGAAATAAAAACCGCAAAACACATCACAAACGCAACACTTGCGTTTCTGGTGCAGTTCCATTGAAATCTATTAGCCGCTAATCGCAGGAAAAAGTCCCCGACCCTTTCCAAACACATACAGTTGTGAACTAGTACCAAAGCAAACCATGTTAAATGGAGTGGACAAAAGTGGCGTTGGGATTTTTAAGGTGCAAAAAAATATCTCAAATAAATTGTTTAAAAATATTTTACTTTTTATTTTGAGAAACAATAAATAAAACGTGTATAGCAATGGCAAGTACAAATATCACAATTTTTACAGGACAGCATGATGGAATGAAATCCCCGACATGTTTTACCCATAAATCGGGCTTCTTCCAGGGAAACTGTTCGATCAAACGTGCAAGCCTTCTAAAAAGAACAGAATAAATACATGTGTATCAGAAACAATAAGTCAAACATCGTGTTACATAAGGTTACGTTAAGTTATATTAATTTTATGCACATGTATCGTACATCTCCAAAACACTACTCCCTACCTATCTCTCCTATAGTGGATCCAAATATTGCCACACCCTAAGGATGCCTGACTGCGCTCAAAAGGCCAAACATGCCAAGTGGTCACAGGTGGAATAGGAGGACCAGCTATGCAATATCTACAGTCCGGTCCATAAATATTGGGACATTGACACAATTCTAATCTTTTTGGCTCTATACATCACCACAATGGATTTGAAACGAACAAGATGTACTTTAACTGCAGACTTTAAGCTTAAATTTGAGGGTATTTACATCCAAATCAGGTGAACGATGTAGGAATTACAACAGTTTGTATATGTGCCTCCCACTTTTTAAGGGACCAAAAGTAATGGCACAATTGGCTGCTCAGCTGTTCCATGGCCAGGTGTTTGTTATTCCCTCATCATCCCATTTACAAGGAGCAGATAAAAGGTCCAGAGTTCATTTCAAGTGTGTTGTTTGCATTTGGAATCTGTTGCTGTCAACTCTCAATATGACATCCAAAGAGCTGTCACTATCAGTGAAGCAAGCCATCAGTAGGCTGAAAAAACAAAACAAACCCATCAGAGAGATAGCAAAAACATTAGGTGTGGCCAAATCAACTGTTTGGAACATCCTTAAAAAGAAACAACGCACCGGTGAGCTCAGCAACACCAGAAGACCATGGAAAACAACTGTGGTGGATGACCGAAAAATTCTTTCCCTGGTGAAGAAAACACCCTTCACAACAGTTGGCCAGATTAAGAACACTTTCCAGGAGGTAGGTGTATGTGTGTCAAAGTCAGTCAACAATCAAGAGACAACTTCACCAGAGTGAATACAGAGGGTTCACCATACAATGTAAACCATTGGTGAGCCTCAAAAACAGGAAGGCCAGATTAGAGTTTAACAAACAACATCTAAAAAAGCCTTCACATTTCTGGAACAACATCCTATGGACAGATGAGACCAAGATCAACTTGTACCAGAGTGATGGGAAGAGAAGGAAAGGAACTGCTCATGATCCAAAGCATACCACCTCATCAGTGAAGCACGGTAGTGGTAGTGTCATGGCGTGGACATGTATGGCTGCCAATGGAACTGGTTCTCTTGTATTTATTGATGATGTGACTGCTGACAAAAGCAATATTATCTGCTCATATTCAGCCAAATGCTTCAGAACTCATTGGACGGCGCTTCACAATGCAGATGGACAATGACCCGAAGCATACTGCGAAAGCAACCAAAGAGTTTTTTAAGGGAAAGAAGTGGAATGTTATGCAATGGCCAAGTCAATCACTTAACCTTAATCCGATTGAGCATGCATTTCACTTGCTGAAGACTAAACTGAAGGGAAAATGCCCCAAGAACAAGCAGGAACTGAAGACAGTTGCAGTAGAGGCCTGGCAGAGCATCACCAGGTATGAAATCCAGCATCTGGTGATGTCTATGCGTTCCAGACTTCAGGCTGTAATTGACTGCAAAGGATTTGCAACCAAGTATTAAAAAGTGAAAGTTTTTGATTTATGATTGTTAATCTGTCCCATTACTTTTAGTCCCTTAAAAAGTGGGAAGCACATATACAAACTGTTGTAATTCCTACACCGTTCACCCGATTTTGGATGTCAATACCCTCAAATTAAAGCTGAAAGTCTGCAGTTAAAGCACATCTTGTTTGTTTAATTTCAAATCATTGTGGTGGTGTATAGCGCCAAAAAGATTAGAATTGTGTCGATGTCCCAATATTTATGGACCTGACTGTATATTAAAATGTATAGGAAATAGGTTAAATGGACTCCAAATGAGCGTTCTCCAACATTAAATAAAGATAAAAATAGAAACAGAAGGGGGATCAACTTACAAAAGCAAGTTCTGCTGTGAGCTTACTTCCAAGAAAAACGATGTCAAGGAATTCCAATAGGAAAATATCCACAAGCTAGTCAGAAAAAAGAAACATATTAAAGGGGAAGCTGAAAAACACAATATATAAACACATGCGGTCAAACCTACAATGGTAAGCAAGACAGACCACAGTGAGAGGGCCAACAATGCCTCAGACATAATGAAATAAGAATTCCAAAGGTTAACGGCAACAGTATAGAGGAAAATAGTAATGGAGTTCCCAGCATAATTGCGGGCTTCAGAGGAAATTACCTGATGTTGTTTTGACAGCGTGCAAAATCCCAGAGGCTCCCGCACCATCTGAAAGCCAGAGCCATCAACCTTATATACCCCTCATCCGATCCTAAAACCGGAAGCAATATTTGGACCCACTATAGGAGAGATAGGTAAGGAGCGGCGTTTTGGAGATGTGAGATGATAATTTATTTGAGATATTTTTTTTGCACCTTAAAAATCCCAATACCACTCTTGTCCGCTCAATTAATTTGGGGATTGGTGTTATATATTTTAGCTGGGGCAACCACAATCAGAAAACCTGTCCATGTTAAATGGACTGTAAAATTGCAAAGAAACATCTGTTTTCTTGGGAGTAAAAACTTTCATATAGAGCATTTTTTGTACAAAGTTTAGGAGAGTTTTACGTTTTTTCTGCCTCCAGGCTCCAATCAGAAAAACGAAACAGAAGGATTTTTTTTCTTCTTCTAAACATTAAACTCAAAATATGCCTCGTAACGTCCTAACGTGCATGGACACATAGGATAATATTGAGCTTCTTCTACAGGCAGAACACAAAACTATTTTATGCCAGTGTGCATGGAGCCTTAGAAGAGCAGAGCCCATCCAACCCTTTTGTATTGAATTATATTGTAACTGTACTGTGTGCAAATTGTTGACACTGTATAAATCCTGTATAATAATCATTTCAATGATGGTGCTCATCTGGTTTAACAGGTGTATAATCAGCTACTTTTGTGAATATCAAGTTTTTGCTAACAAAACTACTTTTTTCTACTGCTTATGTGCAAGCAGATTTAGAGACATCGGGGTAGATTCAGAAAGAAGTTACGCTGGCGTATCTATTGATACGCCGCGTAACTTCTAGGATGCTCCGGCATATCTTTTTTCTGTATTCAGAAAACAAGATACGCCAGAATTTGGCTAAGATTCGACTGGCATAAGTCTCTTACGCCGTTGTATCTTAGTTGCATAGTTACGCTGGCCGCTAGGTGGTGCTTCCGTCGATTCACGCGAGGAATATGCAAATTAGGTAGATACGCCGATTCAGAAACGTACGTCCGCCCGGCGCATTTTTTTACGTAGTTTACGTTAGGCTTTTTCCTGCGTAAAGTTACCTCTGCTATATGAGGCGTATCCTATGTTAAGTATGGACGTCGGGCCAGCGTTGAATTTTCCGTCAATTACGTCATTTGCGTAAGTCGTTCGCGAATAGGGCTGTGCGTAATTTACGTTCACATCGAAAGCATTGTCTTTTTGCGGGTTAATTTGAAACATGCGTTCACGGACGGCGCATGCGCCGTTAGTCAAAAACGTCATTTACGTGGGGTCATGTTTTATTTACATAAAACACGCCCACCTCTTCACAATTTGAATTAGGCACGCTACGCCGGCAGATTTACGATACACCACCGTAACTTAGGGCGCAGGTTCTTGGTGAATACATAACCTGCCTCACCAAGTTACGGCGGCGTAGCGTATCTGAGATACGCTACGCCCACACAAAGTTACGGCGGGCTATCTGAATCTAGCCCAATATTTTTTATTTGTAAACCTTTTACAACCACTTTTGCCTACAGGTAAGCCTTGCACAGTTTATTTGATATTCACTGTATACACATGTACCAGCGTCGTCGGCACATGTGCACTAAAGAAATGGTTTACTAGTGCCGTCTCTTCAGCTGCTGTGCCGTTACCGGCGGCTCCCACATGTATGCGCGGGAGGTACGTCATTGCGGCTCCGGCCAATTACAGCGCCAGAGCCCACAAACCCAAAAGATACATTGCAAAGACGTGACGCCCGCGAAGGGGACCACGGTGTACGGGGACAGATACAACAGCATCGTTCTAAAGTGTATTTCATAATAGGCTAGTATATGATGCATACTAGCTCATTATGCCTTTGTATTGCAGGTTGTTTTTTTTGTTTTTTTTTGCATCATTTATAACCACTTTGAAGTGTCATTTAGACTTTACTTAAATTATATGTAAACCCAATCTCTAAAATCTCACAAAAGTGATTTCCAATATTTTAAAGTGGCTTCAAACTCTTACATATCCTCTTACATCTGTTCAAATTCAAGAATTTGTATAGCTTCTCTGAGCTGTCAGATAAGGCCTCGTACACACGACCGAGTTTCTCGGCAAAAACCAGCAAGAAAGTTGCTGTTTTGTTTTTTTTTTGTCGAGGAAACCGGTCGTGTGTACACTTTTCGACGAGGAAACTGTCGAGGATCTCGTCGAGCCAAAAAGAGAGCATGTCTTCTTTTTCCTCTACGGGAATGGAGAAATTTGGCTCGCCGAGATCCTCGACAGCCTAACAAGGAACTCGACGAGCAAAACGATGTGTTTTGCCCGTCGAGTTTCTCGGTCGTGTGTACGAGGCCTAAGAGTTCTAAACATTAACCACTTCCATACCAGGCACTTACGCACCTTCCTGCCCAAGCCAATTTTCTGCTTTCAGCGCTGTCACAATTTAAATGACAATTGCACGGTCATGCTACACTGTACCCAAACAATTTTTTTATAATTTTGTTCCCACACATAGAGCTTTCTTTTGGTGGTAATTGATCACCTCTGCGATTTTTTTTTGCGCAACAACTAAAAAAAGACCAACATTAAAAAAAAAAAAAAAAAGTTTTTATTTTTTTCTGTTACATTTTTTTGTAAATAAGTAAATTTTCTTCTTCAATTACAGGCACTGATATGGCTGTACTGATGGACACTGATAAGGCTGCACTGATGGGCACCGATAAGGTGGCACCAATAAGGTGGCACTGATAAAGGTGGCACTGATGGACACTGATGGTCACTGATAGGCAGCACTGATGGGCACTGATAGGTGGCACTGATAGGCGGCGCTGGTATGCAGCACTGATGGGCACTCATAGGCGGCACTGATGGGCACTCATAGGCGGCACTGATGGGTACTTATGGGTGGCACTGATGGGTACTTATGGGTGGCACTGATAGGTGGCACAGATGGACACTGATGGGCATGGATGGTCACTGAGAGGTGGCACTGATGGACAATGAGGGGTGGCACTGATGGACACTGAGGCGTGGCACTGCTGGGCATCACTTTTTTAAATGTTTCCTATGTTGTGCCCATGTTGCCATTCAGTGCCCATTTGGCATCTATTGCAAATATTTTTACCTGGCCATCCACGTTACCCCCTTCCCTGGTGGTCCAGTGTGGGCATCCGCGGGGGGGGCTACACTGGTAAACAATCAGCATATACCCCCCCTTCAAGGAGACCCGCCGAACGGCTCTCCTCTACTCGCGTCTGTCAGACGCGAGTGAGGAAGAGCCAGTCAAAGGCTCTCCTTGTTTACATCGTGATCAGCCGTGATTGGACACGGCTGATCACGTGGTAAAGAGCCTCTGTCGGAGGCTTTTTACCGAGATCGGATATGCAGGGTGTCAGACTAACACCCCGCACCACCGATCGCCGGCATGTTATCCTGCTGGACGTAAATAGACTTCCAGTCAGGATTTCAGAACCACTTCCCGGACGTCAATTGTCTATTGACCGTGCGCAAAGTGGTTAAACACTACAGGTTTAAGAGATATTAATTTTACCTACAGGTAAGCCTTATTATAGGTTTACCTGTAGATAAAAATGTGCAAACTTTAAAGTGATTATTAAGGTGTCTCGTTTTTTTCTCCTATAAGAAACAAACATGTTATACTTACCTCCTCTGTTGCAGTGGATTTGCACAGAGCAGCCTGGATCCGCCTCTTCTTGGGTCCCTCTTCTGTGATCCTGGCCCTGCCCCTGTTCAGTGCCCTTACAGCAAGCAGCTTGCTATAGGGCCACCTGAGCCGAGTCACAGCTCCCTGTGTTCATTCAGACACGGGAAACCCCCCCCCCTCTCTCGCCTGATTGGCTAGCTGACTTTGATTGACAGCAGCGTCAGCCAATGACACCGCTGCTGTGTCTCAGCCAATCAGGAGGCAGAATCTCGGAAGGCTGAGACACTCGTGGACAGAGAGGAACCTCAGGTAAGTATGAGGGGGGCTGATGCACGCAGAATGCTTTTTATCTTAATGCATAGAATGTATTAGAGTGGAGATCTGCTGAAAGAAAAAAAAGAATTAAAGTCAGCAGCTACAAATACTGCAGCTGCTGACTTTTAATTTTAGGACACTTACCTGTCCTGGGAGCCCACGATGTCCTCATCCGAAGCCGACCCCCGGGTCTAGGTGCCAGCATCTTCAGTAAGGGAATCAGGAAGTGATGCCTTGCGTCCTGACTGGTCCCTGCTGTCTTCTGGGATCTGTGTATCCCAGAAGACAGCAGAGGGGCTGGAAATGGCGTAGTTTGCCGCAGATTCTGCAGCGATTCATTCGTCTGGAAGTGGAAGCAAATACCTGTAATAGACTGGTATTTTCTCCCCCCTCCCCTCTGATAAGTGCCAAATGTGGCACCAGAAATGGGGGGGGGGGGGATAAGTGGAAGTAAAAATATACATTTTATTCTTTTAAAAAAGGTTGTCCTGTTTAAAATTACACTAAAATTACCTGTTAAAAATGATTCTGGTAAAAAGCATTGCAAAGTTATTTACAAATGTAATAAGAGATTTTTGTTAAATGTTGTGCTTTTTTAAATGTGACCATAATGTGTTGCAGTTTTAAATGGCTAGGTGCAGACAATAGCCTCACGTCGGGTCGCAGGCAGCCAGCGATTACCTGCGGTGATCGCTGGCTGTGCAATCAGGCACAAATACCTGCGGCCGCTGGCAACCTGTTTATTATAGTGATCGGGGCTGGGGGCCACACCTAGCCGCAAGAGAAGATTCGTGCCACTACAATTCGCACTGGCCTAAATTGCCAGTGTGAATGTAGCCTACTATGTCGGGTGAAATAGAAAAAATAAATAAAAATGCTACAGAGGTATAAAAGACTAGTGTTGCTCACGAATATTCGTATTGCGAATATTCGGCTCGAATATGGCATATTCGAGTATTCGCGATATATTTCGAATTTCGCGGTGACTATTCGCTATTCCGAATATTCGAATTTTTTCAATTTTATTTTTAGAACAGATCACATCCTAGAGATCTCCATCGACGTCTAAAAGCATTGCTGGTATGATTAGAGACCTTGGGCCGAGTAGCTGAAGCGATCATTTTATATTGCCGAAAAATCGCAATGCGATTATTCGGCAATAGGAATATCACGCGATTATTTTCTTCGCCCTTCTTCTGCATCAGAGCCAATCAGAGTGCTCCTACAGCATTTGTCGAAATTCCGCAATAAATATCGCATTCGCATTTTGCGAAATTTCGATAAAATATCACGAATATTCTGAGCCAATCAGAGTGCTCCTACAGCATTTGTCGAAATTCCGCAATAAATATCGCATTCGCATTTTGCGAAATTTCGATAAAATATTAAGAATATTCTGAGCCAATCAGAGTGCTCCTACCGAAATTTCGCAATTATGTTCGCATTCGCAATAGCGAAATTTCGCAAAGATTTAATTTCGATAAAATATCACGAATATTCGAATTTAGTGAATATTTCTCGAATATTCGACTATATATTCGTGATATATCGCGAAATTGAATATGGCGTATTCTGCTCAACACTATAAAAGACTGAATACAGCAGACCAAGTTCCAATATTTGAATCTAATGTGACCAATTCAGGCATGTTTGCATTAAAATAAAGCCTCTGAAGAACTTCCCTCAATCTAAAGAAGAATAGTCATACAGATACAGTATTTTAGAAGTCATAGCTGAGATATTGGGGTATTTGTACACACAAGTAAAAGTAGAAAAGGATAAAGTAAAAAAAAGTTTTAGGTAGGAAGTGGCCATAACTTGCTAAAGAAATTCTGACGGGACTTCCCTTTAAAACACATAAACATGCAGATAGAGAAAACATATTACACATGTAAAAGTTACGTCTTTCCTTTGTTTTTGTTTCCTTTTGTGCAGATGACTGTGTCTTCTTATGACCTGCTTGTCACAGTTTCTCTGTGATGTAATATATTCCATTACGTACACATCATTTACCAAGCTGATAATCTTATCTTTTATTGATCTTTGTAATTTCGCACTTAACTGCTCACTAAATATAGATTACAGGTATGAAACATACAGAGCAAAGGAGTGCCCTTATGTTTCTGTTGAATTCTGAAACCCACCTCTGAAAAAATGATATAGAAATGTTTTCTCATCATGGTCCACGATAACAGGGTAGTGGTAAAAGCAGTGAGGTGCCATTGCTCAATGAACTTGATTTATTAAAGACAAATAGACAGTTCCCTCATCTCAAATTCCCTTGCAAAATGAAGTTCTTTTGACTTCTATCATTTATTCATGTGCAAGCAAATATACTTTTTAAATGTTTTCCTTGCATGTGATTGTATTCTTTGTAAAGTGAATTTTCACTACAATCACAAAACTAAGGGAAATTTCCCTTGCAAAGTGAATTTCCTATTTGCCTTTAATAAATCCAGCTCAGTAATCTCTAGAGGGTTCAGTTGGTTAATAACTTCACTTTTAGAGCTTTTTTCAAGTTTTGAAGTTGCATTGGCATTGTGCTAAGGCTAGGTTCACACTTCTCCAATCTGATTTTGATAAGATTTTCTGTGCAATAATGTGGTTTACATATTTTTTGGGGCTAAAATTGTATCAAAGTACTACAGAAACATTTACCAAAATTGCGCCAAGCTGAGTTTGCATTGAACCACCATTGAAAACAACGTAATTTCCCTTGTCAATGTGATTCTGAAATCGCACAATTATTATTCTTATTTATTATTCTTTTTTTGGGGGGGTGGACAAATAAAGTTTAAACTTGGATACATATCCAATAAAGCCCAGTTTGTAGGCCTTATTAGGAAGAAAGAGGCGTAGGAGCATCATGTATAACCTGCAACCAGCTTACAGCCTTTATTCATTCACAAAGCATTGTCCTTTGATCTGCACATTCCAGCAATTCTAAAAAATAAAGATTATATTTTTCTCCAAAAAGTGTACTCATTGAACCCTTTACCCATAGCAACCCTTATTTGCCCACTTTGTTCTTTTTTTTCCATTTAAAGATGAACTATAACTGAACGTTTCAGATATACGCAACTCTATCATTTTTTGCAAACTGTAGCTCGTAAAGGGGATCTAACCACTATGACTTCTATGGAGTATGTATGTAAGCAATATGACAAAATCAGAGGCCATATTTCTGCTATTTATTCTATTCTATCGTATACCTCTAACAAGCTGAGCTATATGCTCCAATGGGAACAGGATCTCCAGGAGATGTTTGAGATTGATGAATGGCACAGGCTGTCGGAGTCCGCGTCTCGCTCAATCATGAATACCTCCATTATAGAGGCCAACTACAAGGTCTTGCTGAGATGGTATATGGTCCCGGCTAGACTGGCCGCTTTTGTGCCGGGTGCCTCTCGGGAATGCTTTCGGGGATGTGGTCAGACGGGCTCCACCTACCATATGTGGTGGACCTGTCCCAGGGTCCGGAGGTTCTGGATCAGGGTCTATAATTTCATCTATTCCCTGACCCAGATTAATTTGGTGAAATCTGCTAAACATGCGCTCCTGGGGGGTAAGGTACCTGATGCTTCTAGCTCCCAGAGACGACTGGCATTCATATTTACCTCAGCGAAAATAACCATAGCGAGAAATTGGAAGTCAACGGCCTTGCCATTTGATCAGCTTAAATATAAACTGTCCTGGCTTATGCTGAATGAGAGGCTAACGGCAATTACACAGGATAGGATGAAGCAGTTTTATGGAGTCTGGGACCCATGGATTCGCTACTTGACAGGCGATCCTGGATCGAGCGGTTTTTAGGTTTGATATTGTAGAATATTTACGGAGCACGGAGCCTCAACTCTCCCCCCCCCCTTTTTATTTCTTCTCTTGGTCTTCCTTATCTCACTGTCTTCTTATTTGTCATTCCCCCACGGGATTGAATCTTCTATTTCTGTACCTCCTTCTTTCCTTTTACACATCGGATGTATTGCTAAGTAATGTCTATTTTGCTTGCGACATGCTGTGATGTTTTGTGTGCTAGAGGAGGTTATATCCTCAAAAGGCAATGGCACTTTGTGTTGCGATTCAATTCGCTAAACCGTTTCTTAAGAATGATATTACTTTTGTATGTTTTATTCCCCTTTTTTTTCTTTGAAGAAAATTAATAAACATTATTGGAAAATAAAGATGAACTATAGTCAGTTCAGGCAAAGTTAATGGTAAGCAGATACAAATACTGTAACAGCTGACTTTTAATCACTTTCACCCGGAAGATTTGGCTGCTCAATGACCGGGCCATTTTATTTTTTGCGATGCAGCACTGCGTCACTTTAACGGACAATTGCGCAGTCGTGCAATGTTGTACCCAAACAAAATTTGATCACCTCTGCGGTTTTTATTTTTTGCGCTATAAACAACAAAAGACTAACAATTGTGAAAAGCTATATTTTTTACTTTTTACTATATTAAATATCCACAAAAAATATGTAAAAACAAAAAATGTCTTTCTCAGTTTAGGCCGATATGTATTCTTCTACATATTTTTGGTAAAAACAAAATCTCAATGAGTGTATATTGATTGTCTTGCGCAAAAGTTATAGCGTCTACAAAATAGGGGATAGATTTATGGCATTTTTTTTTATTATTTTGTTATTGGTAACGGGAGTGATTTTTGTTTAATTTTCTAACACTTTAAAGTGGAGTTTCCATCCCAAATTTTTTTTTTCATTATTGTGCTCATTAGACCTAAAAAAGAAAAAAAAAAATTTTTTACTCATCTGGAAATGCCTGTTACTATGCGGTCCCACGAAATCTGCCTTTGGAATCACCTAGGATTCTGACATCATCTCCCTCTAATGCTCCTGGGAAATGTGTGTCATCATTTCCCAGGATGCAGTGCGCTGTCCAATTATCACTCCCCATCCAAGACTTCCAGGAAGTAAGTGCTTGTGGGCTTCACAATACCCACAAGCAAAATGACAACGGTGTGGACATGGTTTTATAAACTATCTTTTTTGAATAAGTATGCGGAGCGGAGGCAGATTGTAAAATAGTAAGTGACCGGATTGTTTGGTCGGAACCCCGCTTTAAGATGTTGTGAAAATTAAATGGCCTATAACACTCTAGCCAAATATCTCAATGACTATAGCAAAACATACACATTTTTGATATCAGGAAATCTTTGTATCATTTTGCTCACCAGCCTTTATCCAAGCTACAACAGATTTTGGTTGTGTTAAGCCCTGTACACACGATCGGATATCTGATGGAATCTAATTCGATGGATTTTTTCATCGGATATCCGATAAAGCTGACTTTCATCAGTCTTGCCTACACACCATCGGTTAAAAATCCGATCGTGTCCAACACGGTGACGTAAAACACTACGACGTGCTGAGAAAAATAAAGTTCAATGCTTCCGAGCATGCGTCGACTTGATTCTGAGAATGCATGGATTTTTTACCGATGGACTTCCCCACAGACGATCGTTTTTTTTTTCTATCAGTTTTTTAACCATAGGAAAAATTTAAAACAGGTTCTTTTTTTTATCACCGATGGAAAAAAAAATGATGGGGCCCACACACGATCGTCCGATGAATACAGTCCATCGGTCCGTTTTCATCAGACAAACCGATCGTGTGTACAGGGCTTAAGTTATCTTTTCTTTTTTTTATGTCTACGGTAGGACAATATAGTCATTTGTGTTAGGAAAGGTTTAGCATTTGGCAAAGTATAACCAGGATGTATTGAAATGCTGATAATGCAGTGAGGAAAAACAACTATGTTATGAATAAGATTTGTAGCAGTTTTTATTTTTTTTATTACCCAAGGGGAACTCCAAGAGTTGTGGTAGACTCCATCTTGTCTCCACAAACAACTGATAGAAGTTACAGCTCAGTTTTCCTTGATATGGCCTGTAGTAATGTAATTCACATTCCCCAAGTAATCTTAATGGCAGTCTGTTCTTCTACTTCCTTTGTTTTATGTAAACTGTACAACAACTTATTAAGAAAGAGCAACACAAATATTGATAGTAAAACACATTTACCCATCATTCCTGGAACAGCATTTCACTGTACAAAGTCATGTTATAATACTTGCTGTCTTGTTGGAACCACATTCAAAGAGTTGTTTTCAAAAGCTCCATTGTTTTAGATACAGTATTCCTTTCACTGAAAATAAAATATTCATTATTCTACTGGTGCTGCGATACTTGAGATGTTTCTTTCTACTATCTATCTTTCTTCAGACTTTATAAGAAATATACTAAAAACCTGCTCTCACTCCATCCTGCCCATCTTACGCCATCAAATGCCTACATGCTAAAAGAGGTACTGATATACTTACCTTTCTTGCAAAAAAAATCCACACTGGGTTCTATTCAATGTCTTCAGCCTGAGCTTTGGTCATGTGATGTCTGTTGAAGGAACATATCTAAGTTCATGTAGGGCTGCTATCCAATTGCCCAGATTTGCCAGAACTTGATTCATCTAGAGCACAGGTGTCAAACACAAGGCCCACGGGCCAAATCCGCCTCTCCGGGCCATTTCATGTGGCCCTCGCACCTCTCCAGCCCTCCTCTGGTCCAACTTCAGACTATTACTTTCTGCAGCAATGCATCCAGCTTCTTCCCAGCAGTAGCATAAGGTAAGTAGGGTGCACTGTGATGTAAGGGAGAGTGGGGGACTCAACTTCTGATGGTGGGGTGGCTATTGACATCTAATGTAAGGAAAGGGGATGCGCCAGAAATCTAATCTTTTGAGGGCAATCATAATGCTGATGCGGCCCACGATGAAATGGAGTTTGACACCCCTGATCTAGAGCCCTACAGCAGAGATCACGTGACCGTGCTCTGGCATTTCATAATATGACTACCTACAGAAGTAGCCTGGAGCAATTGTTTCTTCAATAAAATTAGAGGAGAAGTATGCCCTACTTCTCCTGTAGGTCACAGGAGTATACTTCGTTCTGCACTCCTGTAACCCGTATTTAGCCAACAGCGGGCTAAAGTTCGCTGTCGGCTGATGTTACTCAGCCAGTTCAGACTCTATTGTTGGGATCCACTCAGATGCCTGGACCAGCAGCTAGCTCAGCCTCTCAGCACGCCACTGGGAGACTGAGCCAGCCACCCCCTCCGCAGCTTGGCGCTCCAGTGAGTGCTGGAGAGGCAGAGCAGAGAACTGACAGTCACCAGCTTTCTGCACACTGAAGATCAAGAACTGAGGTCAGTTCCTGGTGGCAGCTTCAATCCCACCTGGGCGAATACTGTATGTAGTTTTTTTTTTTTTTTCAAAACCTGCACTTCTCTTTAAATTAACTTAAACTCTTCTTAACCATTCACTCAATGATTCAAGCAGAATAGTCAGGAGTAGGGGTGGTAAATAATACCCTATAGAATTGCTTTAAAATATATTAAAAAAGTTAGCATACATGTCAGTTTTTCATGTGCTTATTTACCTTTTTAGGTCCTTGCTTGAGAGATATTCATAAATCCAACAAAATAAATGGGTGAATAAAAAAATATATAGCCAGATTCAGGTAGGGTTATGCCGGCATATCAGTAGATACGCCAGGGTGACTCTGAATCTAAGCCGTCGTAAGTTTGAGTGTATCCTTAAACTGAGATACACTTAAACCCAGGGGTGTATTTAGGTTTTGTGCTGCCCTAGGCCTGGTGAAACTTGCGCACCCCCTACTTTATATATGACGCACCCCTTCCTTTTTAAGACTTGTCCTGTCATTTTCATGGGATAAGGACAGAGGGACAGGGTGGGATGAGGGCAGGGGGGCAGGGTGGGATAAGGACAGGGTGGGATGAGGACAGGGGGACAGTGTGGGATGAGCACAGGGGGACAGGGTGGGATGAGGACAGGGGGACATGGTGGGATGAGGACAGGGGGACAGGGTGGGATGAGCACAGGGGGACAGGGTGGAATGAGGACTTTTTCGCCGCCACCCGCAAAGTGCCGCCCTAGGCCTGGGCCTTGTCGGCCTAGGCCATAATACATCTCTGCTTAAACCTAGCTAAGATACGACAGCCTGCGCCGTCGTATCTTAGGGTGCAATATTTACGCTGGCGGCTAGGTGGTGCTTCCATTGAGTTCGACGTAGAATATGTTAATGACTAGATACGCCGATTCACGAACGTACGTTCGCCCGTCGCAGTAAAGATACGCCGTTTACGTAAGGCGTTTTCCGGCGTAAAGTTATTCCAACAAATAGCTGGCCTAGTCAATGTAAAGTATTGCCGTCGTTCCCGCGTCGAAATTTGAAAATTTTACGTTGTTTGCGTAAGTCGTCCTTGAATGGGGCTGGACGTAATTTACGTTTACGTCGAAACCAATACGTCCTTGCGGTGTACTTTGAAGCAATGCACACTGGGATATGTACACGGACGGCGCATGTGCCGTTCGTAAAAAACGTCAATCATGTCGGGTCACCAAACATTTACATAAAACACGCCCCCCATCCTCATTTGAATTAGGCGCGCTTACGCCAGCCCCATTTACGCTACGCCGCCGTAAGTTAGGAGGCAAGTGCTTTGTTAATACAGTACTTGCCTCTCTGACTTAAGGCGGCGTAGCGTAAATACGATACGCTACGCCGCCTTAAAGATGCGGCGCCCTACCTGAATCTGGCTAATAATATACAAAATTGCCTGACCTGTGACTTTCTTCCCTAAATTTCAAATCATCACAAAAAGATGACTGGAAGGCCTTCCAGAAATTAGAACCCTGGCTCATTCTAGAACTTGAAAGGTCTGCAATAAATTATTTTTTACAGAAATGTTTATACATTCCTGTAAAACATCCATTCAAGCCGAGGCAGCCTGCAAACCCGAAAGGAAGACCAGGTGAAGATGGCTGACAATTATGATATTGCTCTGCAGGAAGAAACTTTTTTTATTTTTAATAAGAGTTTACTACCATTTTAATAGATACCAAATTTGTTAAGCGACAAAATTGCATGCAATGTGAAAACATGAAAAATTATGGAACCCAAAATTCTCCGTAGGTGACGATTTGAAAGTCTTTATGAGTTATCAGTCTGGAGTTAACCACGAATGATGGTCCTTGAATTATTGCTGTCATTCTGATGGTTTTGGCTCAATTTATGTTGATATACGGTACATGTGTGTGCCCAATGCTGTGTGTTTGCACTGGAGTGTTTTTTTTTTTATTATTATTTTTATTAATTTTTCATACCTTTTTTTTCCATTAGTCGCAGAGGGGACTCTAAAAGGGCTAGCAGGGCTCCACAAAGGAATAGGAAAATTTAGGAACTGAACACCCTAAAGCCTCGTACATATGGTCCGATTGTTGGACGACGAGCTTCTGATTTTTGTCAAAAGGGCATCTTGTCTTGCATACTAACGGTACGCAAATTGTCGTTTGACAAACATGAACGTAATGACATACTATGACTTTATAAAGAGGAAGTTCATTTCTCACGTACCACCCTTTGGCACCCTTCTGCTAATTTGGTGTTAGGTTTAGTGAGCATTGATTCACAATTTTCAGATCTTACAAAACAAATGCATTTTAAAATACAATTAGCATAACTACATGCAAAGCAGCTTCATTAATATACCATTAACCAGTTCCCGACCCCCGCATGTACATATACGTCCACAATATGGCACGTACAGGCACATGGGCGTACATGTACGTCCTTGCCTATTAGCGGGTGGGGGGTCCGATCGGGACCCCCCCGCTACATGCGGAGGTCGGGTCCGCTCGGGGAGCGATCCGGGACCACGGCGCGGCTATTTGTTTATAGCCGCTCCGTCGCGATCGCTCCCCGGAGCTGAAGAACGGGGAGAGCCGTGTGTAAACACGGCTTCCCCGTGCTTCACTATGGCGGCGCATCGATCGCGTCATTCCCTTTATAGGGAAGACACGATCGATGACGTCATTCCTACAGCCACACCCCCCTGCAGTTGTAAACACATACTAGGTGCACCCTAACTCCTACAGCGCCACCTGTGGTTAACTCCCAAACTGCAACTGTCATTTTCACAATAAAGAATGCAATTTAAATGCATTTTTTGCTGTGAAAATGACAATGGTCCCAAAAATGTGTCAAAATTGTCCGAAGTGTCCGCCATAATGTCGCAGTCACGGAAAAAATTGCTGATCGCCGCCATTAGTAGTAAAAAAAAAAAAAATAATAAAAATGCAATAAAACTATCCCCTATTTTGTAAACACTATAAATTTTGCGCAAACCAATCGATAAACGCTTATTGCGATTTTTTTTACTAAAAATAGGTAGAAGAATACGTATCGGCCTAAACTGAGGAAAAAAAATGTTTTTATATATGTTTTTGGGGGGTATTTATTACAGCAAAAAGTAAAAAATATTGCATTTTTTTCAAAATTGTCGCTCTATTTTTGTTTATAGCGCAAAAACTAAAAACCGCAGATGTGATCAAATACCACCAAAAGAAAGCTCTATTTGTGGGGGGAAAAAGGACGCCAATTTTGTTTGGGAGCCACGTCGCACGACCGCGCAATTGTCTGTTAAAGCGACGCAGTCCCGAACTGTAAAAACACCTTGGGTCTTTAGGCTGCATATTGGTCCGGGGCTTAACTGGTTAAAGAAGATGAAAATGTTGACATTTCATCAATTGCCACGTCACGAATGTTAAAGGGTCACTAAAGGAAAAAAAAAAATTGCTGAAATGACTGTTTACAGGGTATAGAGACATAAAAGTTAACTGATTCCTTTTAAAAATGATTAAAAATAGATTAAATTCAATCATATAATGTGCCTCTAGATTCACTTTCGGTTTTAAACTGGTTTCATGTTTCTGTGAAGTAAAGAGACCCACAGAACAAAAACAAACGAATCCAGGGCAGTGTTTTGTTTTTAAAATGAATCTGATTGGTTCTGAGGAGTTTTAGACACACAGTAATGACAGCTTAGACCACCGTGAAAAGCTCCCAGTACCATGGTTATAAGGAGCCAGACAACCAGGAAGTGTGGAGATCACAGCAGAATTACAGCTACTTCAAAGCAAAAACGAGCAATAAGGACATGAAACCAGGACTGCAGTAAGGTAAAGGAAGCTATTTAGCTAAAAAATGTTTTTCCTTTAGTGATCCTTTAAATCTAGATTACGAATGGTAGTTTACAAGACCGAACACTTTCTAGTTGTTCCTTGACTCCGAGCATGCGTGTTTGTACTTTTGACTTTTGTGTGACGGATTTTTGTACTGACCATCCAAAAATCAGACGTTGAGTTCACATCAGACAAACATTTTATAGCCTGTCATCCAACATTTGTTGTTCAAAAATTGGAAAACAATTATCTAAAGAAGTGTACTAACGGTAAGAATTTCAGACAACAGCCTGTCAAACGAAAATCCATTTCTGATTTTCGTACCGTGTGACACTTTTGGAAGTGTGAGTTTCTGAAGAATCTTTAGGCAGTAATTTCTCTTCATTAATTACAGTGGTAGTTTAATAGCAGGAGCGGTAAGTATTTTGTAATATATACAGTATATCTTTCAAAGGACATATTTTATTCCGAATTTTTATTTAAATGACAGAATAAATCCGGTATTGATGGTCTTATCGTATCCTGATGTTGGCGCTGGCAAGATATTACAGCAGCAGAATTGGATTTACTAATCTGTGCAATTATAATGAGAAATATTCCATATTATTAATTCACTAGGCTAACGTTTAAAATCATCCCATTCATCCATCTGTCACTGTGTTCTAGCAAAATGCGAGTGCTATCCATATTTCTTCAGTGTGGACACTATCTAAGATTACATTAGCATATCTATATTCTGTTTAATCTGGCATAAACCCAAACAACAAATAATAACTAGACTAGACATAGAAAGCATGAGGTGGTCAGGAGATTTATTAAATAAATGGCACATAACAGACGAAAAAGTAATTAAAAATGATATATGACAGAGGAAAACATAACAGTGATTATATTGCTTGCTTTGCTGAACAGTTACATTCACGTGGCCGCCATGTCCTTGTTCCATCCTAACTCCAGCTAAATGCCGCGTACACACGATCGGAATTTCCGACAACAAAACGTCAAGAATGCGGTGACGTACAACACTACGACAAGCCGAGAAAAATTAAGTTATTATTATTATTATTATACAGGATTTATATAGCGCCAACAGTTTGCGCAGCGCTTTACATCAGGGAAGTTCAATGATTCTGAGCATGTGTAGGATTTTTGTGCGTCGGAATTGCATACAGACGATCAAAATGTTGCCGTCGGAAAAATAGAGAACCAGCTCTCAAACATTTGTTGTCGGAAATTCCGACAGCAAATGTCCGATGGAGCATACACACGGTCAGAATTTCTGACCAAAAGCTCACATCGAACATATGTTGTCAGAAATTCCGATCGTGTGTACGCGGCAAAAGTGTTTTGTTTTAACCACTTGCAGTGGTTAAACCCGGACCAAAATGCAGGTAAAGGACCAGGCCCCTTTTTGGGATTCGGCACTGCGTCGCTTTAACTGACAATTGCGTGGTCGTGCGACGTGGCTCCCAAACAAAATTGGCGTCCTTTTTTTCCCACAAATAGAGCTTTCTTTTGGTGGTATTTGACCACCTCTGCGGTTTTTATTTTTTGCACTATAAACAAAAATAGAGCGAAAATTTTGAAAAAAATGCAATATTTTTAACTTTTTGCTATAATAAATATCCCCCAAAAATATATATAATTTTTTTTTCCCTCAGTTTAGGCCGATACATATTCTTCTACCTATTTTTGGTAAAAAAAAATCGCAATAAGCGTTTATCGATTGGTTTGCGCAAGATTTATAGCGTTTACAAAATAGGGGATAGTTTTATTGCATTTTTATAAAAAAAATTTTTACTACTAATGGCGGCGATCAGCGATTTTTTTCGTGACTGCAACATTATGGCGGACACATCGGACAATTTTGACACATTTTTGGGACCATTGTCATTTTCACAGCCCAAAATGCTATAAAAATGCATTGTTTACTGTGAAAATGACAATTGCAGTTTGGGAGTTAACCACTAGGGGGTGCTGAAGGGGTTAAGTGTGACCTTATATGTGTTTCTAACTGTAGGGGGCGGGGCTGGGCGTGTGACGTCATTGATCGCCTTTCCCTATATCAGGGAACAGACGATCAATGACAGCACCACAACGTAGAACAGGGAAGGTGTGTTTACACACACCTCTCCCAGTTCTTCAGCTCCAGGGACCGATTGCGGGACTCCAGCGGCGATCGGGTCCGCGGGTCCCGCGGCCGTGGTCACGGAGCGGGTTGCGGGCGCCTGCGACCCACGGCTGGGCATTTAACAATCACGTACAGGTACGTGATTGTGCCCAGCCGTGCCATTCTGCCGACGTATATAAATGCCGACTAAATAGAGTGGGAAAGATAATATATGATCAGCAATTAAAACCTCACAGAGGCGCCAATCCTTCCTCACTGTACTAAAAACAGTTTCCATTCTTGTCTCTGTTGTTCTCTTTGTAAAGATTCCCATCACTTCTTTTCCCTGTGACTTTCGAAATGAACAGGGTCAGAGGTAGCAATTAAATCTGACAGAGGTTCTAACCACTGTGACAGTGCTGGACCGGTGAATGATCTGGTATTAATGGAAGTCCTATGGGCTCCGCCATTCTGCAGGGGGGCTTGTACCCAATGAAGGTTTTGTGTAAGAAAATCCTGTTAGGGCCTCAGGCTGCTGCCTCTCTGAAAGCGACAGAAAATATGTTTTAAAGAAAACTTTCAGATGGGTTCTAAAGTTCGTTCCCAATGCATTGGATTTACCTGTTACCTGTGAACTGGCAACCTAAATAAACTTGTTAAATATACCCCTTAGTTGTGACAAACTTTAATACCGAACACACCTCTGCACCCATCCAAAATGAAATATTGGCTGATTTGGAGGCTTTTAGAATAGCTCTTCACTAGTTAAAGTGGTTCTAAAGGCAGAAGGTTTTTTACCTTCATGCATTCTATGCATAAGGCCCCTTTCACACTGAGTAGTATTTCAGGCCTTTTTACACTGAGGCAATGCGCTGGCGGGAGGAAAAAAAATCTCCTGCAAGCAGCATCTTTGGAGCAGTATAGTAGCAGGGTGTTTACTGCTCCAATACCGCTCCTTCCCACAAAAATAATACCTAAATCAAAGTTTGATCTAGGCCAATGCCAGGATTAGTGTTTGGGTCAAGGTCAGGGTCAGTATTTTTTTTTTTAGTGTCAGTGTGTTTTAGGCAGGAGAAAACAAAAGCAAAATGCGCACTATTGTTGTGGGCTGTATTATGGGCACAAACAACAACTAACATATACATATGTGGTATCGCTGTAATTGTCAGGAGCAGAAGAATTTATCTTGGGTTGTTTTTTTGTGGAAGGTTATGGTAATAGCAAGAATTATACAGCAAATTTAACAAAAATATATATACTTTTTACTATTTTGTGACAGTTTTCCTTTGATGATGAAAAATAAATAAAAAATCCGGAGATATCCATTACCATTTACCACCAAATAAAAGCCCAATTTGTCCTGAAAAAAACTGTTGCTGTATAATCCACCTGGATACACAAAGCAATTGTGATGATATGTACAGTTTTACTAACACATATCAAAGTAGCAAAATTGTGCTTATGTGCTGCGATTTGTTTTACCCCGAGGCATGAAGGGGTTAATATCTCTTTAATGTATGTTTTAACCCAAAATTGAGTTTTAACCCCAAATTGTTACATCTTGCAGTTTACCAGTTCATGCATGTGGTGGTTATATTAGTTTTCTTTATTTTTTCAGCCTCTGTCCCTTTCTTTGTACCTGTGAATCCTGCCAGTAATACTGTTCCACTCCTAGGGTAATAATGGTCTTTCACTCTATTGTGTCTGCAGAAGAGAAGTCAGTGTCACCCTAATCTGCTTTCTCCTGCTTTTTTACCCATCTCTATTGTACAGGGGAAGGTGTTCTGTAGTCCATCAGAGAACTGGGCAGAGCTGACAACACTGCTCTAGATGTTAGCGTTGCAGAAGCAGAGAACACAGTAACTTATGATCTCAATGTTTTTTAACAGTTTTTATATAAGATATAACAAAACCCTTTTATAAGTATATTTAACAGATCAAAAGTAAGTGCATAAGTGAAGTTCATTTTTAGGGTTTACATACACTTTTTAACAATGACTGATCATACCACCAACCTTTTTTGGTTAAACAAATTGATCTGTCAGTTGTATTTAAAGCTGAACTCTAGGCAAATAAAGGCAAACATGAATTAATACAC